>NW_005200784.1:666903-692786 GCF_000372725.1 Emiliania huxleyi CCMP1516 | reverse complement strand
TCCAGGCAGCAGCTGGTCGGAGGCTCGCTGCTCCGCCTCATGCACCCGGAGGAGCATCTCGCGCTCGTGCAAACCACGCAGGCCCTCGTCGCCATTACTAGTGAATGAATTAGGCCACCCTCGTCACCATGCAGAGACCACTCAGGCCCTCGTCGCCGCCGCCGCCGGCGCCGAGTCGCCGCGATCCTCCCTCCGAGCGACGCACCGCGTGCTGCTGCACGAGAACGGCGCCGCGCGGGCCGCCGTCGCAGACTCGACGATCTCGATCATCCGCGGCACGCCCGCGCGGCTGCTGGTCTCTTCGCGCTACGCTGTGCCCGTCGAAACCAACGGCGCGCCAGCCCCGCCCCGCCCCCCTCTTCCCCGTCCGCCTCCGTCTCCGACCGCGCGGGCCCCTCCTGGCAGGCGGGCCTGTCTTTCGCGTCTACCCCGCGCGGCAGGCGTCGGTCTACTCGAGCGTCTAGTTCCCGGCCGCCCTGGACGAGCGGCCCGGGGCCAGAAGGCGGACTCTCTGCTCTCCCCTAACACTAGGAGCCCTCGCGGTAGCCACTTGCGCGCAGTGCGAGGCCCGTCCATCTGTTGAACGCCGCGGCGCGCCCCGCAACTTGTTATTCCTATTCGCACTCCCCATGCGGCACACCGGCGTTTGGAGATTGCATACGCTCGGCCGCGGTACTATTATCCTACGCGGGTGTGGGCAACCGGGTATTTACAAAGGGTTAGTCACATAGAGTTTTAAAAAAGTTAAGAGTATGTAACTAGTCGCAATAAAACCACCCCCGCCTCAACCCGCTTAGGGACGGACGCATTTCCCCCCTTTCAAAGGCGGTTTCGAAGTTGATGAGACCTCGTCCCCCCCTCTCCAATGAAAAGCGTAAAAAGAGGCGCGGAACAGGCCGGAAGCGCCGCTTGGACGTGGGTCACACAATGGCAGCGCTCCAGACGCGCTCTGGTAGCTGCCAATGAAGCCGTAGCCCATCGCGCGCGTGCCGGACGGCCTCTGCACCTCTACTGCAGTGCCCTCCTGCACCGAGCGACGCGTCAAACCTTTGTTGCTGCCCATGACCGCCGGCGGCTCCGAGCTCGGGCGAGCGAGCCCTGGCTGAGCTGAGCCTCTGCGGTCGCAATGCAGCGCTGCGGTCGGTGCAGAGTGGCCGTGCGCGTACGGCGTCGTACGCGCACGGCCGCTCTGCCTCAGTGGCGTGCGGCTTGGGCCAACTGAGGTCGCTCTCCGACCTCGCTCGCCGAGCTCACAACCCGGCGCGAGCCGCATCGAGTGGAAGTTCGACTTCAGCTGCCGCGAGTGGATGGACTGCCTTGTCGAGTGCGAGCAGTTGGGCTCCGCCGGGAGCTTGTGGTGCAACATGTTCTCTGGGGGCCAGCAGACGCAAGCGCGCGAGCGCGTGTTGAAACGGACGCTCCATAGCAACACTCGAGATACACTCGAAGGGGGGGCACACGTTTTTTTATTCGGGTTCGGGGCCCAAGAGTACACTCTTGGCGACGAAACCGAAGCGGGTTGGCCCCGGGGTGGTTTTATTGCGTGTGAGTAGAGATCGCCTTCCAGCTTCACCTTCAAAAACTAAGCTCAGTCCTCACTCCTCACTCCTCAGAGTCAGACCTCAGTGGCCCAGTTAGCAGTTTCGACATTCCTCATTCGAGTTTGGCAGCGTGACACCAGTGTGTGCACACAGACACACCAGTCACCACACAGTGTGCTCTCTCATGCGAGTTGCGACATGCCAGTGCTACTTTTCTGGCGGAGCCCCGCGCGCAGCCGGCGCAGGCAGGGTCCAGGGATCCCAGGGGAGTGCGGTCTCCCATGCAGGTTGTTACGCCGACCTGGAGCATCGCTCTCGGGCCGCGCGCACTTTTGGAGCACTTGGCCTTGGAGAGGCTGACGGCCCCTCGCGGCGACGCCTCGCCCTCGGCGGCAGATGGCGGCGGGCCCCGCGGCGAAGCAAGGGCGGTGGGTGGGTATGATAGCCGGCTCTCCGCGCTTATTTTGGGTGCGGCCCTGTGACGCGCGAGCACTTTTGAAGCACTTGCCACTTGGTGTTGGAGTGCACAGTCGCCAGTCGGTAACCTCACATCCAGGGCCGCCGGGGAGCTAAGAAGCGCACCCAGCGGGCCGATGATTGGCATCGGGCTGCGGGCTAGAGAGCCCTAACCCTGGAGGGGTGCGGTCGAACGCGACGAGCACTTGGAATGTATGTTTTAGGCTCGGTCTGGAAATAATAAATACATAGAGCAGTCAACCCCTGGTGGGATTAGGGCAGCAACCCGACGGGCAGACCCCGCCCCGCTCGGAGGGCGTGCACCACACAGCACACAGACTCGAGCACACAGACTTATCTATCTAAAAACAAAACAAAATATATCTCTATCTAGGCACTGCACGGCCGTCCTCCCATCCCTCCCTTGGGTGGTCTGTTTTCTTTCTTTCTTTCTTTTCGGCTCCTCGGGATTTCTGGGGAGTTGGGACGTGTGAGAGAGAGATTTTTAGCAATACCAAACAACTCTAACACTCACACGTCATTTGGGGCCTGGAGCCCTGTTCACGCGCGCGCGAGACGTGCAGACAGGGTTGCCAGGTGAGAGCGAATGGCGCGGTTCACGCCTCGCACAACAGAGAGAGAGATGCGCTCTGCATGGTGGGACATAAAAGAAAGCGAGTACTTGGGCGAGTAGGCCGTGCGGTCGACGCTGCCGCGCGCGGCTTTGCGCGCGAGGCGGCGCAGCTTGAGAACGGCGGTGGGCGAGAAGCCGCCGCCGAACGTCTCGTGGAGCAGCAGGTTGAAGTTGTTGCGCTTGACAAAGATCGCGTCGTGGTAGAAACCGCGATGCGCCTTGACGTAGCCGTGGCCGGTCTTGTGGGAGAAGGGTTGGCCGGGCTGCCCGCGCGCCTTGCAGCCCATGTTTAGGCGGCGGGCCTTCTCTTCGGTGTTGCCGAAGGCGTAGGAGTGGCCAACGGAGGCGGGCGTGCCGCCGCTCGAGGCGTTGCCAACGCCCGCCGAGGAGGTCTTGAGGAGGGGCGTCCAGAGTTGATTTCATTTACTTCGTCGCATCCTCCTGGCCCCGCATGGGGTTCCGCGAGGTCGACCTTGTACCCCTCGTTGTACTGCCGGGTGAGCTCTGGTTTCTCCTTGTCGCCGTGCACGACCGGCGCGTTGGCCGGGGCGCGCATCGCGTCCGCCCAGGCGGCGAGGACGCCGTCGTGGGGCCGCCGGTGGTGGGCCTTGTTGTAAAGGTAGTCGCCGAAGAAAAAAGTTGGGAAGATCGTCGTACAAATGGTAAAGGAAGGAATTGTTGTGGTGAAACTGGCTCCCCATGTAAAACGGAGAGGGCCCAAGCAGCGATTTCTTCAAATATGGAAGATCGTTCTTTGAGTCAAACAGCTCGACCTGAGCTCGACCGCCTTCTTTGTAGGGCCGCCAGTTTTGAAAACTCCGTTTGGCGTAGCGAGAAATGAAATGTTTTTGCCGTTTGATTTGTAAATCACGGTCGTCCCTTGCTCGATGCACTTCGCTTTAATGCATTCGATATCCTCGTAGTCTGTATACGTGGTCTGCCATCATTTGAATCAAGTTGCAAATGTCATACCTCAACACTTCGACGTGGTTCATCCTCGAATTGAAAAAGTTGAGAGTTCCGATCGAATTTGAAAGCTTCGGAGACTCGTAAATTACCTTGTCTCCATACGTTTTGATGGTGATATTGATCTTCACCGCCTTTGAATACGCATCCAACTCGGCCTCGGGGACCCCATTGCTGAACTTGGCAGCGTAAATCAGCGCATTTCTGTATGGCTGTTTTGCCTTTTTAATGGACTCTGCATTCGTTAAAGTCAACAGCTTTCCATCTCGGTGTGATCACCTTCGTCATGCAATCCATAGAAGCATCGTTTGCAAAGACCTGGTCTTGCATGGGCTGCCCAACTGGGTTGTTTAAAATTTGAATGCGGAAGTTGCCATCGATCTCGTACGGAGAAGCGAGGCCAAAGTAGTGGCTGTTCATAATCTCGTCTATCACGTCGGCCCTTCCTCGCGCGTCGTCAGGGATGTTGAAAACGTGAGCTTCCCCCGTTGCGTTGTCGGACATTCGAATTTGGTGACCGCCGTAGCCCAACAGGTCATAAAGATTGTTTCCACCAGTCCACAAATTGTTGAGGTTAGTCTTGCACAGGGGGAGGCGCGTTCAACATAATGATTTCGCTTTTACAAGGGGGTAGAGAAAAAAGTAGACCTGCAATCTCGGGCTCTCCCCCGCTGCCAATAGAGACACTCCTCCGTTTATTTTTGCGCGCCGCCCCCAACTCTCCGAATCCTTATGTTCTCATACCCACAGATTGACCTGGACCGCGTCGACAAAGAGTACAAGGTTGTGATAATGCGCAACCCAAACCTGACCCAGCGCGACGTTTACGTCAAAGACAAGGTTGTTGTTTCGAAAAGGACGTCTTTCGAGTTGTATGAGCACTTTCCACCCGACGACGCTCGTCGTTTTAACAAATGACGCCTGGATTAGTCAACCTCTAATGGGTTTGGTTCCGGGCGTCACGTACGAGGTTTCGTTTTACCTTTCATTCATAAATGAGGGGTCGCTTGTTCAAGGGTCTGTACAGGTCAACACCCGCTCAAGTTTATCGGACAAAATTGTACCACCGTCGTCTTCCTCCTTTACAAAAATAAAATATTCTTAGCTTCAAGCCCCCCTCCGAGACTAGAGACAGAACCAGTATCGGACCAGAGGGACTGCCCCCCGCCCCCACTTGCCCTGACTGCACAGGATTGCGTGCCCCGAAAACGGCGACACATAGCGGGGGACACCACGCAAGGAGAGGGTGCGAAAGCTCGTTTGGGTGCTAGGTGGGACCATGAGGGGGGGCGGGCGAGGTCCTGTGGGGGTGAAATGTTGCGCGGCGAATTCGAACCTACCCCCTCGCCGCGTCGATCCTCACGCGGAGGGTAAAACCCTGTGGGTCTTCCTCCTTTACAAAGTACACGGTCACGTTCGAAGCGAGATCAACAAATTACATTCGCTTTTTCCAGGGGGGCAGGTCAGCAGAAGGGCTGTCTCCTAACGTGTGCATCGACAATGTGTCTGTAAATAGAATGGCCGACCCCCCGGAGCTGAGTATTGACATTAAGAACGCTAAGCCAGCAGGTCCGTATCAAGTCTGGGAATTCCCGTCGAAGGCAGCATATGACGCTTGTGATTTATCAGCAGCCACTCGCCTTCCTTATAACTCGCCCCTACGTCAAGTTGGTCCAATTCCGTTTGGGGGAGGAGAAAGGTACTTCGGAGGTTCGAACCCATATTGCGAAGATGGTCAAAAGTTGTTCGGGAGGTTGCAGAGCCAGGTCCTGGGAATGTAATCGTAGACGGATGGGGCAGCCCCCCTTGGGATTCGCCGCAATGGGAGTCGGGTATACAGATATGGCACCAAGTAACACGATGGATATATCAATTTTGATGTTCTCGCAAGCACTGACGGCCCAGTCGAGATACAGCTCCTAAAAAACGATGTCGATGACGGTGAGCCCATAAATGGCGGGCTTGCAGCTGGCGTAGCTGTTGGTTTGGAAATTGGATTTCCATATAAAATTAGGGCGACCCAATATCCATCACAGCTTCCCGGTGACTTTGTAAGAACAACCTCAGAGCCCATTACAACCGCCGCCGGCGCCGAGTCGCCGCGATCCTCCCTCCGAGCGACGCACCGCGTGCTGCTGCACGAGAACGGCGCCGCGCGGGCCGCCGTCGCAGACTCGACGATCTCGATCATCCGCGGCACGCCCGCGCGGCTGCTGGTCTCCTCGCGCTACGCTGTGCCCGTCGAAACCAACGGCGCGCCAGCCCCGCCCCGCACCCCTCTTCCCCGTCCGCCTCCGTCTCCGACCGCGCGGGCCCCTCCTGGCAGGCGGGCCTGTCTTTCGCGTCTACCCCGCGCGGCAGGCGTCGGTCTACTCGAGCGTCTAGTTCCCGGCCGCCCTGGACGAGCGGCCCGGGGCCAGAGGGCGGAATCTCTGCTCTCCCCTAACACTAGGAGCCTGGCTGCGCGCAGTGCGAGGCCCGCCCATCTGTTGAACGCCACGGCGCGCCCCGCAACTTGTTATTCCTATTCGCATTCCCCCCTCCTCGATGCGCCGCGGCCCCGCCTCGGGGCCGGTCCACGGCGCATGCGGCACACCGGCGTTTGGAGATTGCATACGCTCGGCCGGGGCACTATTTTCCTACGCGGGTTTGGGCAACGGTATTACAAAAAGCGGTGTTAGAGAGTACTGTATTTAGGAGAGATCGATCGCCTTCAGCTTCACACACGCTTGAGTGTTCACAGCCTGTTCACGAGTCTTCAGAGCTCTGTGCGCAGTACTTCTTTCTCCGCTCTTGCTCTTCTGACTTCTCTGGGAGGTGCGGTCCCATCTCTCCCATGCAGGTACCAGGTTGTTAGATGAGTTACAAGTCAACCCCTGGTGCCTGGAGCACGCGACATCGCCTGCATCGCGTCTCGCCGCACCGCTTGGACTTGCGACTTGGAGCACTTGTAGACTTGGTCTTGGAGAGGCTGACGGCCCCGCGGCGAAGGGCGGTGGGTGGCTCGATGTGATAGCAGGCTCTCCGCCGATTTGGGTGCCCTGTCAGCGCCACAGTCCTTGGTTGGTGTACGGCGGGTAGTGGTCGAGCTTGCGCACGTGCTTGCGCAGGTCGACGGCGAGCTTGCGCGAGAGGTCGTCGAGGCTCGAGCCCTGGTTGCTGGTCTCGTACGACTGCTTGCGAGAGAACATTAGCTTTCGCCTTGGCTGATAGCTCGGCCGAGAGGGCTGGGTGGGGCGTTCGGTTGGCCGGCGACCCCCAAGTTTTTGCGTGGCAGCACATAACTGTGAGACGCTCATAGTTTCACTGACTGTTGGGTTTGGGCTGTTTAAGGCCTAAGCAGCGCTTTAAGTTGTTTAGATCTAAACAGGTTTATGCGAAACATTAATAAGCCATGCGAAACATCCAAGCATGTTTCGAGCTCGTGCCAATTGTGGTTCGCCAGCCCTGAGCCAGCCCTGAGCTGCCAATTGTGGTACACAGCGTCCAGAAGACATCTACATGATCCCGCAACCTAGACGTCGGCGTGCACGCCGCATCGGCGCCTGGTGGCAGCGATCGAGCTGGTACACTACGCTCCATCCGTACTATGGCATAGCACCAACGCGAAGGCCACGCCGACCACCGCCGCAGCCGCCGCAGCAACCACCGCAGCAGCAGCCGCAACAGGAGCCGCCAGAGATGTCAGCCTGGGCAATGTGCGCTGTAATGGCACTGGACATAGAGACGCACGGATGGCTCGATCAGGAGCCAGAAGCGGAGAAGCAAGCTCGTCTCAAGAAGGAAAGGATGGAAGCAGCTGTGGCAGAGGAGAAAAGAAGAGCTCTTCGCGAGAAAAGAGAAGCTCAGCTCGCTGAACATGTGAAAACACACAAGCCGAATGTGACAAAATGCTTAACATGCTTGCTCCTCCAGAATCAGCCTCAGCCTGGAGAGGTGCTGCCAGGCTCTTCGAGGACAACAAGCTGGTACGATGGCTATACGGGCGAGTTCGGCCACACGTGCTGGTGTCAGTCGTGGAATCTCGAGTTTGCACGTGCCGTACAGGTCGGGTGGTGCACATTTGACGCTCGAGGTGAGGTCCTCGAACGGCAAGAGCTTTGTGTCAGCGACGCGCCACCCTGCACACAGGCCGCGGTGAAGTACCATGGGCTTACAAACCTGCAATTGGCTCAGCGTGGCCAACCGTTGGCTCATGTTCTACCGTGCCTGCTTGACGCCTTGCGTGTCCTCGATCGTAGCGGCGGCGTGCTTGTGGGACATCATATTGAGTTTGACGTGAGCATTCTGGTACGCGAGTTCCGTCGCCTTGAGCAACCAGAAGGCGCAGAGCTTCTCACGCGGCTCGCAAAGGCCGCGACTTGCACGATGAATTTGGCGCGCGACCTGCAGAAACCACGGCACAGAGGCATGCCAAGTCTAGATTGGGCATGTCGAGCTGTGGATATTCGAATGCCCAATGAAAATGCAACTTCGAAACGACACACAGCTCTCTATGATGCCGAGGCCACTGGCTCACTCTACTTCAAGCTCAAGCAGATGGAGGAGAACGGGATCAACATCATCCCATGAAGCATGTTAATCGTGTGTGTGTGTGTTTTGACATAATATCAGCCCCGTGGTATACTAAAAAGATTTTGCCAACAAAACGACCAGCTCTGAGAGCAGACCTGCAGACGCAGACGGACACTGATCAAAAATCTACCGGTCCGTTTTACTCCATGCTTGGGCAAGGACTCCGTCGGCAAGGAGGTCTTCGTCTTCCACACGGCCGGCTCCGAGTGGTAGGCGCTCTCCCACGACGTGCGCCCCGGATGCGACCGAAAGGGCTCACTGCGATCCGCGCACTCGGCGGCGGCGTGCGGTCCGATGCTCGTCTTCGTTGGCGGGCGCCCCTGTGACGCGCGACGGCTCGAGCACTTGGAGTCCAAGTCTTGAAGACTGTCAGTCAGGGGTTGGAGCACTTGGAGTGCAGTCGGTATACGGTAACCTCACATCCAGGGCCGGGGAGCTAAGAAGCGCACCCAGCGGGCCGGATGATTGGCATCGGGCTGCGGGCTAGAGAGCCCTAACCCTGGGGGGTGCGGTCGCAGGGCCACAAACAACGCGACGAGCACTTTGAGGAGCAGGATTTCTTTTGTCGTGTGTCGTGCGAGGGAGTGCGCTTGTAAAATTCTTTTTGCCTGTGTTAGTGCCAGTGCGCGCCAGTCCCGTGCCCAAAGAAAGAAAGAAAGAAAACAGACAACCCAAGGGAGGGAAAAAGAAAGAAAGAAAGAAAACAGACAACCCAAGGGAGGGATGGGAGGACGGCACGCCGCCACCACACAGGGATTTTAAGGAGAGGTGTGTGGTGCGCTATCCGTCGCCCACCCTAGGGAGTCTGCCTCTTCCTATCTCTCTTCGCAGTCTCTCGCCGATTCTCGCTGCAACCTTCATGCCACCTCGCGGTCGTCCCACCCTCGTCGTTCTCTCCCTTGTCACTTCCTCCTCTGACGCGTTGTTCTCTTCTGCCTCGTCCTGCGACGCCGCCACCTGCCGGTCCCTTGTTCTCGCGGCTTCTTTCGCCTGTCGGCGCAACTCCGTCCTCCTCGCGGCGTATCCTGGCCCCTCGAGTCTATCGAGCTCCCCTCGCGCAAGGACCACATTTCTGACTCCCACTCCGATCATTTGCCTACAGGTCATGTTGTTGCTCAGGTCCACTCTCTCTTCGAACACTCGTGCCTCTACGGATGATGCCGGCGCTGGGGTCCCCTTCGGATGCATCGTGACATCTGACAACTGGATTTCCACTGGTTCGTCCTCCTCGGAGTCATCTTCCCCGTCCTCCTTCCGCTCGGCTCTTCGCTCGGTACGTTCGGTGTGGCTCACCCTCCATGCCGTGAACAGGCGCTTTATCCACCCTATATTCTTCTCTCGTTCCTCTGCCCGTGCCTTGGTCTTGTCGTTGTTTCGCACCCATGTCTGTATGGCAATCGAGGCTGCCTTCCCCACTACCTGTAGTTCACTCGTCACCTCTCCCGCGAGCTCCCTTCTCTTTCTTTCGGGTATGGGGTCCGTGAGTGCGGGTAGCGTGCAGGCAATCACGGGCGCTATTTTGTCGTACTCTTCTTCGGCGAGCGCCCCAAATCTAGACCCTTTCGCCTTTAAGGAGGCTGCCCTCGCTCGTCTCAGGAATGTGGCGGTGTCTTTTGAGTCCGGCGCCTCCCGTTCAACTCTTGCTGTCGCCCTCGCTGTGTGTTTGTCGAGCTTCCGCATGAAGTGACGCGCCTCTTCCTTATTTCCAGCGCAGCTGCCGCTCAGTATGTGCGCCAACGACGCCTGTGGTGGCTCACTGTCTTCTTGTTTCCAGTCGTCCCAGTCTTTCAGTTCCCCGCGTCTCCTCCTTGCCTCGCGCGCCTCTTTTGCGACCTCATCCCTAGCCGCTTTGCACGCTCTGCATCCCCAGAACGCACTTCTCGTGGCGGGGCCCCTCATTCCCCGTTTCTTTTCCCCTCTAGAATACGCCTGTGGTGTGGGATGGGAGGACGAGCCACACCTCCTAATTCTTTTTGTCGAGGCAAAGCGTTCGCGGGCGCCTCCGGCCTGGTGCTGGTGCTGGTGCTTGTCCGCACATGGCGCTCCGCGTCGGCGACGCCGTCCGAATCTTCGGCCTGGTTTCCGAAGAAGGTCGCAAGATAAACGGATGCGAGGCGACGGTCCTCTTACCCGGAGATCGGTGCCATGTCAAGCTGAAGAGCGGCGTCAAAAAATCTGTGCGAGAGAGCAATCTGGTTGCAACCGGTGAGTACGACTCAGACGACGGGTGGAACGTTACGTGTGTCGCAAAGCGGCCAAGGCTGCCGGGGAGTGGAGGCGGCTCCCTCGCGACAACCTCCACGCCCGCGGCCGCCGTGCAGCGCGGGTTCTCCACATCGCAGGTCTTCCTGGCGCTCACGCGCCGGTTCCCGCTCGTCGGCCGCTACCCGGAGATTGTGGACGCGCTGCGCGAGCTCGAGAGGTACGAGATTGCCTGCCAGGGCGACGACCACGCCGACCGAGAGTTCCAGCGGTGCAACAGTGAGGCGCTCGAGTATGCGCGCGCTGCGGCGGTGGTGTGTGGGCTCGAGTGGTCGCTGGGTGAGGAGATTGGGCGCAGCGGCCGCGCCGGCGCCGTCGCCTTGCTGGAGAAGGAGCCGTACATCGGCAAGTTCCGCGCCGGCCAGATTGTCGACTTGTTCCAGACAGGGACGTGCGCCGCCCTCACAGCGTTCCGGAGCGGCGATGCCCCAATTAGCTCCAAGGGCGTCCTGCGCTTTGAGAACGAGGCGAGGCGCAGCATGCGTCACGCGCCCGAGAAGCGCGCACTCAACCGCGTGGTCGGCATCAGCCACATGTGTGCGATCGATCTCGCAGGCGGCACGCACCGATCGCTCGACAAACTCAGGCGCGAGACGGGTGCCGCGCCGCGGCACGTCCGCTCCGTCGAGGAGCTGAGGAGGTGGCCAGGGCTCGTGCAGAGGCTGCCTCGATCGACGGCCCTCGCGCACTCGCTGAGCGTGCACGACGAGCTGCAGGCACGCCCCCACAAAACCCCCCCCCCCACCCCCAGACAGGCGTTGGACCCGTGACCACGACACGTCCACGACGCGTCCCATTAGGAGCCCGTCCCGCTCGCCGAGGCGCTGGAGATGCGGAGTGCGGTGGAGGCGGCCGCGCGGCGAGCGAGCAAGAGCGGGAGCGACTGCCCGCCTCCCAGGGAGGGAGAGCCGCTCTGCTCCTGCTGCTGGCACGCCGAGTTCGTCGGCGGCGGCCGCACGCGCGGAAAGGCGGGGCAATAATAATAATAATAATAATAATAATAATAATAATAATAATAATAATAATAATAATAATAATAATCACGCGCGGAAAGGCGGGGCACGACGTCGACATCCTGCTGTGGCGCGCGGCGAGGGGGGCGAGGTGTGAAGGGAGGCGGCGGAGAGGCGCGCTTCACGCGGCCCCGTGCGAGTAGGCACCACAAGGAGCCTGCCAGCTGGGGCGACGGCAAGGAGGAGTGCCTTCTCCTCCCGCTTGTCGAGGAGCTGCAGCAGCAGCGGCGGATGCTTCGGCGCGAGGAAGCCTTCTTCCACCTCGTGCGGACTGCCCACCGCGCCAAGGGGGCGGGGAAGCCGCCCGCTGAGGCCGCGTGCGGCGGCGCTGGCGCGGCGGGAGAGGAGGGCGGTGGCGAGGCGCCCGACGACCGGAGGCACCGGCGCGACCACAGCATGCTCGACTCGATCCGGCGCGGCGGCCGCGGGAGGGGGAGGGGGGTGGGGGGGCGACGGCGGCGAGGAGAAGAGGCCTCCCTCGCCCCGCGCCTCGCCCGGCAGGTACGGCATCGAGAACCTCGCGTGCGATCATCACGACAAGGCGCCTGCCACCCTGGGGGGGGGGGGGGGATCGGGTCCGAGGCCTCGATCCGTCGATTTGACCTCTCGAGTAGGTGTTCGCCATCTGGAGGTCGGCCGGCGGCAGGCACCGCCGCATCGATGTCGTGGCGCGCTGCCTCTCCTCGGGAGGGCGTGGGAGGGAGGGGGTGGGGGAAGGGGGCGGGGGGGCAGCCGTGGAGTGACGAGGGGCTCGCGTCGGGAGCAGGTGTGCGCCTTCCCCGAGGAGCTCCCCTTCGCCCGGCTCGCATGGACGGGCTCGCGCATGCTCAACCGGATGATGCGGCTGCAGGCCATCGCCCTCGGCATCAATCTGGGCGCGCACGCCATCCGCACGCCCCATGTCTTGGCCAGACTTCGGCCGCAGCTCGGCTGCACCTCGGCCACACCTCGGCCATGTCTCGGCCGCATCTCCGTCTCGGCCACATCTCGGCGACGTCTCGGCTAACTCTCGCAGGCCCACACGCCATCACCGCGCGCAACGAGGCCGGCCGCGGCAGCACGACGACGCGGCTCACAATCGACGCCGCGGCCGGCACGGTCGTCGAGCTGCGCCCGCTCCAGGTGCTTCCCTTCAAGTACGTCCGCTCCGAGGAGGACATCTTGCGCATCATCGCCGGCGGCACAAACGCCTTTGCGGCCCTCGTCGACCCCGTCCTCCGCAACGCGTGAGTGAGAGGGGGGCGGCGTGAGGTTCGAGGACCGGGTGGCGGCAGAAAAAAATAGAGCGCGAGATACAGCGCTTTCGATCAGCTTTTCGGTCCAGCGAGTCCAGCTTGTCGAGTGCGGTCGAAGCCTCTGCGCGCGTGCAGCCCCCCTGCTCGCTCCCCTGAGGCTTCCAGCGCTGCCTCCGCCGCCGGCCACGAGCAAGAGCATGTTTTTTTTGATAAGAATTACTTTAAGAAAGGAATGTGTCCCTGATATCCTGTGCGTGCGCAGGGCTCCTCTTTGCTTTCTTCTACTCCCTACTATCATCTCGTTCCCGTCCCTACCAGAGAACCTGTGTTCCTCAGGCTCAGCGAACACTCGCGGCCTTTTCCCTCACCCTGTCTCAGCATTCCCTGTGAACAAAAGTTTTACCTTCTATTCCAAAAGTTTATTAGCAGCACCCCCCTACCGCCGCCCAGTACGTACTCCGCAGCTGAGCCCACGCACCCCACAGTAGCTCAGGGACACAATAAGCTCGCATACAAGTGCTGGTACGCACAGCTCGACGCGTACTCGAATGCTGCCACTGTCATTCTAGCCGGCGAGCGGCGGCGTCACAGCGT
This sequence comes from Emiliania huxleyi CCMP1516, assembly GCF_000372725.1. Classification (NCBI taxonomy): domain Eukaryota; phylum Haptophyta; order Isochrysidales; family Noelaerhabdaceae; genus Emiliania; species Emiliania huxleyi. The sequence goes on along the minus strand of NW_005200784.1, from coordinate 679,510 downwards.
CGACTCTCGCATCGCGATGAGACGCACTGCTTGCCCAGACGCGCGCCTTGGCGCGCTCCTGTGGTGCAGGAGGAAGGCCAGCGCTCGTGCTGCGCAGGCCCGGCCGTCTGGTTGAAGGGAGCAGCAGCTAGCGCTCAACAGCAGCGCTGTCGAGCAGCGCAGCTACACCACACTCCCGCCAAGCCAAGTGTCATTTCCCGCCAAGATTTGGCGCCAAAATGGCACTTTAGTGTCCACCTAGCCACGTGGTCGCGGCCTGAAGCTCCAAGCTTCTGGGAGTGAGGTGCACACATCGGACTCCATTTGTGTGCAGGCGGCACCCTTCTGATTGTTCGCCGATGTCCGAAACCGGCATGCTGCTAGATCTAAATAACTTTTGGAATAGAAGGTATATGAAAAGAGCCTTCGCTGCTCTGTTGCTGTGAGCGCAGCGGGAGTTGTGATTGTTATTCTTTTCCCGTGCCAGTTGCAGTGCGCGCCAGTCCCGTGCCCAGTGTTGTGCGAGGGAGCTTTTTGTATGTTGTATGTAAAAGAGTGAGCGCGTTGGGGAGAGGAATAACGAATCGGAAACGAATCGGAACGCTAGTAAATTCTTTTCTCACCTTGTTCGCAAGTTCTTTTCCCTGCCCTAGGTCTCGGCGACGGGCGGCGTAGAGTCCGCCGTGTGTGGGCGCGACATTCGGCGAACCTTCGGCAATGCGAGACGTTGAGAACGCCTGGCCACCAGGCACGCCTTGCGAATTCGCGTGGAAGGGGCGGTGGTACCGCGCCATCTCCAATGGCGTCGTGGACGACGTCCTCGAGCTGCAGGAGGTGCGGGCACGCGCAGTGACGCATGTGGAGCTTGATGAGGTTGCTGGTTCCGTCGTCCCCAAGGGCACGCACTTGGAATGGACAGCCGATGACGAGCGCAAGTCGGCAGCTCTTGCGCGCGCTACTGCCGGAGAGCCAGCAAAGTGCAACAAGCCAGGTGCCGACAGCTCGCGGAAGAAGCAGCCTGCTCCAGAGGCCAGCGAGTCCGCGCCCAAGCAGGCACGCAAGCAGCCTACGGATGCGCAGCAGGCTGCACGCAGTCGAGAGCCCGACTCTTCGGACGAGGATGCCAGCGAGTCCGCGCCCAAGCAGGCACGCAAGCAGTCTGCGGATGCGCAGCAGGCTGCACGCATTCGAGAGCCCGACTCTTCGGACGAGGATGCCAGCGAGTCCGCGCCCAAGCAGGCACGCAAGCAGCCTGCGACTTCACGCAGCCAAGAGCCCGACTCTTCGGAAGAGGAATCGGGGAGCGCGAGTATGAGCGATGACGAGGATGGCGCAGTGGACTGGCTGAAGGAGGGCCAGACCTCGGGCCACGCCTTCATAAGCAAGCGCGTCGCGATTCAGCACGACGGGGAGCTCGCGAAGGGCACCATCACCATGTGGGTCCCGGCAAACGAAGACGCAGGCGACGAGGCGCTGTTCCATGTGAAGCACGACGACGGCGACTCGGAGGATCTCGATGAAGACGAGGCCAAGCCCCCCCCCCTCCTCCCCCCTCCCCCTTGCCCAACGTGTGTCCCTTCCTTAGGCCGAGGCGGCAATCGCGCTCCTCGAAGAGGCCGAGACCGCGGCCAAGGCGCGTGGCAAGCGCAAGGCATCGGCCACTGCTGCTGCGGAGCAGGAGGAGGACGACGTGCAGATCACCGCCACTTCAGGATGCGTCGCTCTCTCAGACTTCCCACATTCCCGTGAGCACTGCTTGAAGTTCAAGCTGGTCGATGGCGCGGCGCAGCACTGCACAAACTGCTACTGCTACGTGTGTGACAACCCCGCCTCGACTTGCGACGAGTGGACTTCGCATTGTCATGCGGTGCACACGTCGTCCGCGTGGCAGAAGCTGCGGAATGAGCGGCGGCAGGCCACGACACAGCCAGCGACAAAGGGCGGTGGCAGCGGCAACGTTGCGAAGGAGGCGTGGAGCGGCGATCAACTTCTTGAGGCGGTGACGCAGGTGTACCCTCGCGAAGAGGCAGAGCCGCGCGGGCTGCGGAAGGGGACGCAGCTCCGGCCGTACCAGCGGCAGTCTCTCGCCTTCATGACGGACGTCGAACAAAGCAAGGGCAAGAGCCTGCTCGGAAGCGACGGCCAGCGCGGCGGGTGGCTGTGCGACGAGGTGGGCATGGGCAAGACGGTGGTCGCCATCTCGCTGGTCCTCGCAAACCCGTGCATTGCGCCACGGCCACCACGCGGCCACGTCGAGCGCCAGGAGCGCGCCACCTACAAGACGACGCTCATCGTAGTGCCGAGCATGCTCGTGCAACAGTGGGAGGACGAAGTGCGCCGCTTCGCACCAAAGCTGCGAGTGAACGTGCTCTTCAAGGCGCCAGAGAAGGGGCCTCTCAAGGACTACCTGTACGAGTCTGTGACGCTGTCGTGGCACAAGATCCAGAGGACCGTGGCCAAGTGCAATGACGATCTCACGACGTGGGTGCGGTGCGAGATGCCGCCGGGTGGCGGCGCCGACGCGGTGACCAACGCGGGGCTGGTCGCCGCTCTCGAGCAGAGGGTGCGAGAGATGGCGGCGCCAGGCGAGCTGCGAAGCGCAGAGGGCGTTGGAGGAGAGATCTTTGTCGGCAACTACGACAGGGGCAACGGAGGGTACCCTGCCAACCGCCAGCTCACGCTCACCACCGCGGAGGTGGCTTCGCTCAAATTGAGCGCGCATGACTTGGCCAGCCTCGCTCGAAGCACAGGCGCTGCAGGCTATGTTCGCCTCGCGGTGCTGCAGGAGCTTCCCATGGGATGTTCACTGCATCACCCTTCCCTCTCGGTGATTTTGAAGCCGCTGTGTTTCCGCCCGGTGCCGTCAAAGTCGTGGGAGGTCGAAGACCAGCTCGATGACGTCGGCCAGCCCATCTACAAATCCGGCCTCATCCTCGGCGAGAAGGCGCTCAGCGGCAGCAGGGTCGTCATCGTGGAGGAGGCTCGCGGGCCCGCAGCTGACGTAGTCAAGCCGAATCGCGTCCTCATTGCGATCAACGGCGATATGTGCAGCAGCGAAGACACGGCGCGTGCGCTGCTTGCAAAGGCCAGGTGCACGCCGGATGAGCCGATCGAGCTGCGCCTGCGGACGCAGACACGGCAGGCCCAGCGTGGCGCGCAGCCGGCGACCAAGATTGCGAGGAAGGCCAGCAGCAACGATGCTGACGACCTCGCCGACTGCGACGTGCTCATCACCTGGCCAAAGGGCCTCGCCAAGCAGAACTTTGACCGCAGGCAGCTCGACTACCTGCAATTTCATCGGCTTATTATCGACGAGAGCCACCTGATCGGCAAATCGCACGCGGGCGAGGAGATGACTCTCCAGTACTTGAAGGACGTGCATGTGCAGGGATCTGTATGGCTGCTCACGGGCACGCCGCTCAGTGCGAGCGTCTCCGAGCTCGAGGCGCAGGCGGACGTGCTCGGCGCGAGCAAGTGGCTCGAGAAGCTAACGGGCCGGGACGCCTGCCAAGCCACCGCGGACGCGCTCCGTGCGCGCATGATCCGCCACACAAAGAGCCAGAGGATCGACGGAGAGGTTGCGCTGGCTCTGCCAAAGGCTGCGTTCCGTGTTGAGTGGCTCGACTTGACGCCCGAGGAAGCCGAGGCTAACCGTCACCATGCGTGCATGAAAGCTGACGACATCCCGGGTGGCGGCGGCGCGAGCGACGGCGGTGAGAACGCCAAGCACAACACGCGCAAGCTCCTCGCCAACCTGGAGCCGCGGTTCCTTCCTCAGCGCCTCGCGCTTTGCAACCACTTCACCGCCGCAAGCGCGAAGCCCGTGCAGCAGACGGCGACGAAGCTCCTCTGGCTGAAGGAGGAGCTGCAGACGCTGCTTGCGACGGAGCCGGACATGCGCGTCGCCATCTTTACGCACGACGACGCGGTGCAGGCTGCGCTCGTGAATTGGCTCTCGGCTTTGGGCCAGGACGAGTGGGTCGTCGATGACATCAAGCAGAGCCTCAAGGTGACTGCGAGGCAGCGCATCCTCGATACGTTCCAGTGCAAATCGGTCAAGGGCGCGCGCCTCGTCGTTGCCACGTTCAAAGTTGCGGCTGTTGGCCTCAATCTCCACAACGCGACGCGGGTCTACCTGCTCGAGCCGGCCTTTGACCCGTCAGTCGCGGTGCAGGCCGCGGGCCGCGTGCACCGCCTGGGCCAGACGAAGGAGGTCAAGATTGTGCAGCTCGCCTACCGCGGCACGCTCGACGTCCCGATCCTCGCCGTCCACGATCAGATCCGAGATGGCGTGCTCAAGCTCCAAAACGGCCTGCTGCCGCCCGCGGTGCAAGCCATGTTCGACGCGTACCGCGCGAAGCACAAGGACCAGAGCTGCAACAACACAGCCGAGATCAGCGCGAAGATGAGGCAGCTGGCTACCGCCAGGAGCAGTGGCGAATTTGAGGAAAAGCGTCGACTGGAGGACGAGATGCCGCTACCCGCCACGTACTCGCAGTGCTCGAGCTGCGGCCGCATCGACTGGTCCAAAGCCGTCTTCGAGGTTGCTGCACCGCGGCGAGCAGGAAAAGGGATAGGCGCTAGGATCGATGTGCGCCCCCGCGGGAGCCTATACGACACGGTATCCGTCGACTTCCCTGCGGATGCAAACGAGGGCGAGCTGTTCACCTTCCAGTACACCCCAGCTCCTGACACTAGCAGCTCGATTGCCTTCGGATTCATGAGGCGGTGCACAGCATTCAACGTGCGCCGGATGCATCCGAGCTCGTCGCGAGGCGGCAGCAGCTCGGGCGCCGGCTCCTCGTCGGGTGGTGCCTCCTCCTCCGGGGTGAAGAAGCTGAAGGGCGACGTCAAGCGCGACGCAAAGCCCTGGTGAGCTGGAAAGCTATACCTCTCGGGGTTAGTTGGGACGGCATGTAGCAGTGTGAGTCGTTGTGCGGGTCGGTCGATAAATAAATAAAAACGGACACCTCTACTGTGAGGTGGGTAAAAAGGAACAGGTCCCCGGGTCGGTCGAGCAGCCGTCGAGAAAGTTGTTCTTTCTCTCACGCCTTACTGGGGATACAAAGAAAGGAAGAAAGCTACAACGCAAGGGAGGGAAAGAACTTTGGGAGGGAAAGGAAAGAATTTTACAAAATCAACTCTCTCTCCAGCAGACTACAGGAAGAAATAAAGAGAAATAAACGAATTATACAACAAAGCCTTTGATTCAAACAAAGCACAACACTGGGCACAGGACTGGCGCGCACTGGCACTAACACAGGAGAAGAGCACAGACACAACCCGAGGAAAGAAAGAAAACAGACACGCCAAACGAGGGATGGGACGAGGACAGGGTCCCCACCTGCACGAGCAGGATTTTGGAAGGACGATCAGGGGGACAGGTGGGGCTCTCCTGCTCCTGACAAGGGACACGACAGGCTCGCAGCGCGGTGCGCGGTGGACTCCCACATCCACTGGCGGTCTCATCTCAGTCTAGCGACCTGCCTCCAGCTTGTCGCTGGCAGTCTCTCGCACATGCACACTGACACAGGGGTGGCAGGGGCGGCGGCACGAGTCTCCCACATACTATGCGGGCCTCACTAGAGGTGCGGCCTGTGCGTGTCCTCGCCCTTGAGGGGGGAGGGGAAGGGGCTGTGTGTCTGTGCATGTGTGTGTGTGTGTGTGTGTGTGTGTGTGTGTGTGTGTGTGTGTGTGTGTGTGTGTGTGTGTGTGTGTGTGTGTGTGTGTGTGCGTGTGGAGCCGCCCTAAACGCCACGAGCGCGCCGCGAGCGCCGTAGCGCCGGCGAGCGCCGTCGGCAGCGCGCGACCGCCACCCAAAAGTGGAGGTACATTAGGAGCCGCAGCCGGCCTGCTCTATCACAACCCGAGGGAGGGATGGGAGGACGGCACCCGCTTTTTTACCCACCGGACATCTGCAGCGCTGCGTCCACGGCCTGCTGTCTCTCTCGCCCCTCTCGCCGCTATGCCGCGGCCACGTGCCAGCATATCCTCCGTGCATACCCCCGGGGCCGTGCGGCGCCTGACCGCTCGTCGGGCAGTCTGCTCGCCGCCGTGACTCTCCACGCGCCGCTTCAGCTCCGCCGTCGTTCGGCTGCGGCGCGGCGCGACCCAGGCTGGATCCGCTCCAGATCCTCGTTACGTGCGACCCGCACCCGTCTACCTCCCGCCTCGTCCGGCAAGATCTCGGCGCGCGGCCGCTGCTGCTCGCTGGGCGCGCCGGCGGGTCGCGCGAGGCGGCCGGCGGGACGCAGCAGCGGCTGCGCACTCTGGTCAAGACGACGAGGCTGCTGCGGGTCAACGACGCAGTCTGGAGGCAGTTCCACACACACACACACACACCGAACCCACCCTCCCCTACCCCACGGTACCTTAACCCACCCTCCCCTACCCCACGGTACAAGAGGCCACCCTCCCTTACCCCCACGGTACCCGAACCCAGACCGGCTACTGGCGGAGGCGCGCGTGGCGCTGCTCTCCCCGCCCTCCCGCTCGCGCGAGATCGGCGCCGACGCGGACGAGGGCGGCGAGGCGGCGCGAGGGGGAGGCACCGACCAGGACGACGAGTTGGCGGAGGTGCTGCGGACTCTAGAAGACGGAAGGCGTAGTCTTGTCTCTCCCAAGTAGCGCCCCGCTCGAGAGGACACGCACTCCGCTGTGCTCGGCCGTAGTCCGCCGCCTTCAACTGTACTCGCACCCCCTCGTACTCACGCGCTGCTCTGAGAGCCTGTTGCACGAGACCGTCTTCACGCAAAGACACAACCCCGGGACCAAAGACGCACAAGCACAGACAGTCGAGAAGGGAGAGAGACAGCGGCGGCAGTCAGAAGCCAGCGGTGCGTCCCAGGAAGGCGAAGGCGAGGACGGACTCTAGTGTGAGCGGTGCAGCCTCCGAGTCGGCGTCTAGCGCGCGCGATAAGGGTTTTGCTCGCCTTCCCTGGGACCCCGTGTTGCGTGACTGTCTCTCTGCGATTTCGGGCCCGGGGTTGTGCGTTTACAACAAAGCCTTTGATTCAAACAAAGCACAACACTGGGCACAGGACTGGCGCGCACTGGCACTAACACAGGAGAAGAGCACAGACACAACCCGAGGGAGGGATGGGAGGACGGCACCCGCTTTTTTTTAGTGAGGGCGACGGCGCTTTTCTTCTTCGTCCACAGCGGCTGGCGAGAGGCCCTCCACCCAAGGTACCCCTCCGAGGGACCCATTGGGTAGCTCTCCCGAGGCCTCGCCGGGGCTCTGCTCCAAGAGACCTCGGGAGTGCGAGCGTGTGCCTCTACTCGCCAGTCCCAGCGGAAATAGCAGCCCAATGCTGCTCAACCCTCTCGACCCGACCTTCCTCTTCCTCGCCTCCTCCTTCGTCTCCGTGCTCTTCATCGACGCCGACGCCGAGGCGATGACGCTGACCATGCGCCTGCCGTCGGCGGGCGATGTGCTGCAATATGTCTCAGACCCTGCGGTTGGTGTTGGCCTCGCCGAGTTGTGCGTGTTTCTCTATCTCACGCGCGGATCCGCGGCACTCAGCCGGAGCCGCTCGCTGGCCATGCACTGGCACCTGTGGAACGGCGTGATAATCTACACGGTCATGGACGGCTGCGCAGGAGGCTTTGGCTTCGTCCCACGCCTGTCCCGCTTCTACGGCATCCTCGACCGTCGCTACCGGCGCGACCTGGTCGGCACGCCCGCCGGGCCCAGCGTGTACGAGGTTGCGGTCGCGCGAACCGTGAACGCGACAGAGCTCTTCGTCTACACCTGGCTCTCGCTCGCTGCGGCGGTGGGCGTGGCGACGCGGGCGACGTGGCATCGCACGATCGAGGCGGCAGTGCTCGCGATGGCCGCCTACGGGTCGCTGCTCTTCATGGCGCCTGACATGCTCGACGGCTGCCTCAACCAGCAGCCGTTTGGCGTCGCCGACTGCTTCCCACCGGTCACACCGTTCACGTTTTTCTTCGTCTACTTTGGCGTGCTCATCAACTGGATTTGGCTGGGCGTGCCGGTCTGGATGCTCGCCGTCCGGGTGAGGCGGGACGTTCGCGCCCAGGCTTTGAAGAAGCGGGCGTGACAGCCGCTCTGGCTGGGTGCTCGCGCATTTCAGACTGAATCCAGACACGCGTCTAATAGAGCGTATGTAGAGGCTAGAGCCGTACGTTAACTGTAAGACCGCCGGGGAGAGGGCTGTTACCTCTGTATAGCGAAAAAGGTACAACAAGCGGCGAGAGTGGGCCGGTGGTTCTCTCTGCTCTCGACACTCGAGACGCGCGCGCTTGCTGCACAGCACCGCGCGCGCTGTGGAGTGTGTGTGCAGTGTCACTGCCAGTGTGTGGTGGGCCAGTGTGGCTATGGCCACACACACGCCCCGCCGGGGCCCCCCGCGCCCGCTTGGGCCCCGGCGCGCGGGCCCCCGCGCCCGCCCCCCCCTCGTGCATCGACGTATGGTGGTAACCCGCAAAAGTAATGTCGGTCTTGCTACGGATTTTCACACAATAAATGCGTAGACACACATCCCCAGCTCTACTCTACTCTCGACACATGCAGGTCTTCACAAGGGGGGCACACGACAAGTCACAGCAGTGCGCCCGCAGACAGCTCTGGAGAGGAGCCGCGCTGCTCGCTGTCTGCGGGTGGCTGCTGCACGGCGCCGGGCGTGTCGTCGAGGGCCGAGAGGATATAGGCGAGCTTCTGCTGCACCTGCAGCGTGTGCTGCTTGAGGTCGTGCTCAAACTCCTGTGCGGGCGGGCGCGGGAGGAGGAGGAAACCGCGTTGGAAAGGGCGAGCAGAGCGAGCGTCTTAGAGGGGGGGGGGGGGGTCGAGGCCTCGAGGTTCTTCTGCAGCCGCGCGACGTCCGTCTTGAACGTTGAGTAGTCAACGCGCGGCCGCTTCGCCTGTGCGAGCGAGGCGGGAGCGGCAGAGCTGGGAGCGCAGGGCGGAGGGGCGGCGCAGCGGGAGCGCGCGGCGGCGAGCGGGGCGGGCGAGGGGGGGAGGAGGGCGACGAGGATTGCGGGCACGCCTGCGGCTGCTCCACCTCGTCGACCCCGTCCTCCACCGTGTCGTTCTTTTTGCTCTGGTTGCCGCGCTTGATGTCCTTCAAGTTGCGCATCCCGTTTCGCGTAAACATCGGGTGAAAGAACTCCATCGTCCGGTCCCGCCCGGACGAGTTTTGGCAGCGCTGAAAGCCGTAGATGTTGAGCTGTCTGATGAAGGAGCGAAGGTTGTCGTGCTTGAAGTAGAGCGGGAGCACGTCCTGCGGCGCGCAGGCGAGGGATCCGCTCGGTGTGTGCTGCCGGCGGCTGCCAGCGGCCGCCGCGGCCCGAGGCGATGCGCGCGCGCCTGCGCAAACTTGGTGCGATCGACAATCTTGAACGACTCGCCGTGCTCGCTCCAGCACACCAGATTGTCCGACGCGGGCGACGAGACGATCTCGAAGAGCTTTATCAGGAAGGGCGCGACCTGCAGCGGCGCACGGGCGGCGGTCGGACGCATGTGTGGCTGCGTGTCACGCGCTGCCGCGCGGCGCAGGGAGGAGAAGGGGCGAGTGGGTGTGCAAAGGGTCGTCGCCGCGTCGCAGGGAGCGCGCGGACAACGCCTTGTCAAGCTCGAGGTGGTCCACCATTTTTCGCGGGGGCGAGTCGCCGCCTGAGTGCGGGGCTGCACGGTGAGCATGGTACGGCGGCGCATCTTGCAGACGCGTTTGGAAGGGCCGGTGCCGGTGCTGCACACCGGCTGGCCGGCGGCGGAGGCAGCGCTGGAAGCCTCAGGGGAGCGAGCAGGGGGGCTGCACGCGCAGGCTTCGACCGCACTCGACAAGATGGACTCGCTGGACCGAAAAGCTGATCGAAGCCTGTGATCTCGCGCTCTTTTTTTTTCTGCCGCCACCCGGTCCTCGAACCTCACGCCGCCCCCCTCTCACGCGTTGCGGCGGGGTCGACGAGGGCCGCAAAGGCGTTTGCCTCTGGGTGAGGGGGGCAGGCTTCGACCGCACTCGACAAGTTGGACTCGGAGCTGATCGAAGGCGCCTTTCAACTTCTATTCTAAATCTTGGCTGTGTGTGCGATGAAAAAAACCAAAAAAACACGGTAAAAAACCACCTCGTCACGTGTGTCACACACTTCTAGTTCTACGCCCTAACGCGTCCTCGCACCTCGGCCACCAAAAAGCTGTGGGATAACTCGTACTCGTGCACTGACTCGGCCATGATACCTCCCCGCCAAAAAGCTGATCGAGGGCCGCAAAGGCGTTTGAGGGTGAGGGGGGCTTAATACACAAAATGAACTCGGGGGCACAGGACGCGGTACAAAGTAACGGGGAACACCAAAAGGCACGGGCGCCTGCACGGCGTTCACTCGAACGCCATGCACATGGGACATGGCGTGGAGCAGCATCGAGACCCGAGCAGGTCATCCTCCTCCCAATCCCGGCGCCCACCCTCCGCGTCGTCCTGCTCATCGTGCGCTTCGAGCACCCTGCCGAGGCACAGGATCGTCCCCTTGGGAACGCCTGCCCCTCGCGGGAACTCTCCCTGCACCGCCATCACGAACTTCTCGCGCGCCCACTTGCCGCCACGGCGGCAGTGCTGGGGCGCGCGCTCGCTGAGGGGCTTCTTGGCGTTTGTGCCGGCGATGATGCGCAGTCCAGATATCTTGTTTGGACGTACTTCAAGGAAACCTCTCGGAGCGGCGGACGACTTGAAGGGAAGCAGGTGGGAGCGGGCGCGGCTCTTTCAAACAGTAGGGGGATGGATCCCAGCACCCAGGGCTTTGAGGTTTTTTCAGTTGCAACCATGATGATATGCAAGAACAAAGTTCAGGGTAGTGAAGAAATAAGAAGAAGAGGGACATCGTTCGACCTCGCGTGCGAGATGTGTGTCGCGACCCCTCGTCGCCGGACACCTCCCGACACGGTGTGAAGAACAACTCCTCTCTCGACCGCTCTATGGGGGGCGGTGAGGATTTGGTTCTGAAGAAGGTGGGGCAGTACCGAGGGGCGAGGGGGATGCCGGATGGGGTAGAGTCACCGTTTGAGCAAGCGAGGGCTGTGGCGCCGACGGCGGCACCCTTGTACGAGGCTGTGAGGGGAGCGGCGGCGAGAGGGGGGGGGGGGGGCGGGCGGCGACAGGCGAACCGCGCGCGCGGGGGGGGGCACACGCGCGGCCACGCGCCCCGGCAGCAGCTCCTGCCTCCTCTCCGCTCTCGCGCCACCCCGCGCGCGGGGGCGTGACGTCTGTAGCGAGGCGACGGTGGGACGGTGGTACTTTGGTTTTCTTATAATCGGCGCAGACTTGCCCACTTTAGAAAGCCCGCTGCGCGCTGTGCCGCACTCCACTCCGCCAACCTCACAATGTCGACTCGGACCGAGACGATGCCGCTCTCGGACGACGAGGTCGCCTACCTGGTCGGCCGCGGCGGCCAGACAAAGTTCCGCCTCGAGAACTTCTCGCTCGCGCGCCTCAACATCGACAAGGACTCGGCCGAGCTGACGGGCACCGATGATGCGCTGGAGCGCGCGAGGCGAGCGCCGTCGTGTGCCCCCGCTCCCGCCGCCCGCCCGCGCACGGCACGCCCGCCCGCCCGCGCGTCCCGCAGGCTCGCCATCAAAATCACGCTGCAGCAGCGCAACGGCGGCCGCATCGACATTGACTTTCAGGACATGGAGGAGCGGAAGGACGTGAGCGCGCCCGCCAGCGGCCGCCGCGCCGCCCATGCCGCCCACGCATCGCGGCGCCCGCGCGCGCGGGACGGGCACGCGGCGCCACTCCCTCCACCCGCGCGCCCTCCCCTCGCTCGCGCACCAGGTCGAGACGCTCGACGTGCCCGTGCCGGCGGTCGGGTTCCTGCTCGGCTCCAAGGGCGCGACGCTGCGCAAGATGGAGGAGAAGCACCGCGTCTTCATGTTCTTCGACAACGACCGCAAGCGCGACGGTGGGCTCCTCCCACGCCGGCAACGCACCCCCCTCCCCACCCCGGGGGCGAACCCGCGCCCGCCCGCCGCACCCCGCAGGCAAGCACGGGCCGTCGAAGCGGCTGTACATCGTCGGTCCGGACCGCGCGCGCGACTCGGCGCTGGAGGAGTCGGAGGAGGTGGTCAACTTCAAGATGGGCACCGGCGGTGGCCGCCGCCCCGCAATCGTAGACAACCGCGACCAGGGCGGCCGCGGCGGACCGCCGCCGCGGTACGATGACCGCGGAGGAGGGAGGTGCGGGCCTTGCCCCCTCCCGGCGGTGCGGGGCGTGCGTGGAGAGTGCGGGACCGCCCACGCGGCCGCCGCCGCGCAGGTACTCTGACGACCGGCGCGACTACGACCGCGGCCGTGGCTACGACGAGCGAGACCGCGGGTGCGAGAGCCGGCCGGGGCAGCCCCTCCCCCGCCTGCGGTCTCGTCCCTGCGCCTCGTCCCTCCCTCCTCCCTCGCCCCTCTCGCCCCTCGCCCTCCCCTCCTCGCTCCTCCGCCCTGCTCCCCCTCCTCCACCCGCCCGCGCGAGGCGTTCCCCCTCCCCCCCTCCCCCTCTCACACCACGCGCGCACGCGCGCTACACCCCCCCCTTGCCCCGTTTCTCTTCAGGCGCCTCTGGTGGCCCCCCCCCCCGCCACCTCGTTGTTGAAAAAAATGCGCGCGAAAATACATCTGCGTGG
>NW_005200784.1:618953-666803 GCF_000372725.1 Emiliania huxleyi CCMP1516 | reverse complement strand
CGAACGCCTCGCTTCCTCGCGGCTTCTCCGCGCGCTCTCCACGCCCTCGCCTCACCCACCGCAGTGCCGCTCCTTCGCCACTCTACTCCCCAACCTACGCCGCCCCTTCGCCACTCTACTCCGCTCCTTCGCCCCTCGACTCTCCTCCCTACGCCCCTTCGCCACTCTGCTCTTCCGCCTATGCGGGCCGCTATGCGGGCCGCGCGTGCGGTCGGACTCTTTGCCGCTTTGCCCCGCCACCGGCCGCCGCCGCCTGACGGGCGGGGGGGGGAGGGGCGACCCCGGCTCCGCCTCTGCCCGATGCGGCACCACCACCGGGCGACGGGCGCAGGTATGACGACCGGCGCGACTACGACCGCCGCGAGCGCGACCGCTACGATGAGCGCGACCGGCGCGCCGAGAGGCAACCGAGATGACACCCTCTCCGCCGCCCGCCCCCCTTGCCCCCGCCGCCGGCCCCCTGCGCCCGGCCTGACCCGCCCTGCGTGGGCAGGTACGACGACCGCCGCCGCGACGACAGCAACGACCGCCGCCGCTAAGAGGCGGGCGGAACGCGGCGCGCGCCCGCCGGCAAGGACACCTTCGCTCTGCATGGCTGGAGCATGGTGGCGAGAACGGCGTTCTTGGCGGCGCCGGCCCCGGAGCTGAGCTCCGCGCGGGCACAGATCTCTACGATGGCAGTCTGAGCGCGGCTAAGGCCCTCTCAGACTCGCTCTGCGGCGTGTCTCTACTCTGGACACCAGCGTTGGGGTGTCGGTTTGTCTTTGTGTGTGGGGCTGGGGGAGGGCGAGGACTCTAGAGGTGCCCCCGTGGCCCGTGCAGTCTCTTGCTGTCTGGCCTGTGTGCCCCGTGCGGTCCCATGCTTCTCTTCCTTCCCGTTTTTCCAGGTCGCTCATGCGGGCGCTCAGGCACGACATCGACGGGACGGCACGCAAGACTTGCAGCAGGGTTGTTGCACGAGTATATGGGCCAAAAGCGTCGAAAATGTCCCAAAAAGCGTGTCTCGAGTTTGTTGCAGCCCCACAGCCGGCGCGCGCTGCCGGGAAGCACCGCTCGCGTGTCGGCGGCACTCCCTGGCACCCAGTGAGTGCCGCGAACAGACCAGACCGATTAGGCTCGACGCCGTGCGCGCTGTGGGGCTGCAACAAACTCGCCGCCGAGCGTGCCACCGAAAGCGTCCCGTCGGAGGTGATGGAGTGTGAGACCTGAGGCTGCGGAGGTGACGCCTGAGGTACCGGCTCGTGCACGGCGACTCAGCCGGCGACCGCCACGGGCTCAGGCGAGACCTGTCGACGCGTTCCGGCTCAGCTTCACCATGGTCCTCGGGCGTCTGTCGACGTCAGGACCACCCATACAGCTCGAGGGTTTGAGGTCGCAAGAGCCAAGATGGTGGCGTTTGGACATCCCAACCATCCCACAAGACAGCCTGTAGGTGATGGCGGGACGGCGCAGTGTTTGTGGCACTCGGCAGTAGGCACCTGCGGCACGGCCCGCTGTCGGCTCTCGCGGGCTGCGGAACCGGCCCCAGAAGGGGACGGTCCGGGCGAGTGTGGCAGCTCCTGCGCTAGTATGGGCACCCTCTATCACAATACTACTGATCCTGGTCATTAGAGCTGCCAGGGATAGCGTCAGGAGCCGGTAGGAGTCAAAACCCCTCATATTTGAGACATCGTGGCCCATATACTCGTGCAACAACCCAGCACGACATCGACGAGACGGGACGCAGCACGCAAGACTTGCAAAAGAGCCTCATCCGTGGCGAGCCTCCGGCGGACGCCTGGCCGCGGCGTGGCGCTGCGCGCCGTGCGCGCCGGCCTGCGGCCCAAAGGCCGAGCGAGCGTAAGCCATCCACGAGGTTTAACCTGACCGCTGCGTGCAAATCCCTTGGCCTCACCACACCGCTGTGGGGCGGCTCCCACATCGAGAAGTAGGCGCTCGTTGTGTTTTAGATAGACCGTGTGTGGAAGCCAGCGCAAACCCGCTCCTCTCCCCTTACTCAACTGCCTCAGCCCTCACATCTTGCCACCACACACCTCTCCGGCCCTCGCTCCGAATCTCGGGCCCTTGCCTAGGTTGGTTGCTGTCGGTGGGGACGCCACTCTTGAGGTCCGCTTACGTCAGCGTCAGCGTACTCACGGCGCCGAGCTCCTCGTACGCCAGCTTGACGCGCGCGACGAGGGTCTCCTCCGCCGCCCGCAGCCAAACGCGTGGGTCGAACTTCTTCTTGTTCGGCTTGTCCGGATCGCCTCCCACCGACACCACGCCGACTTGCAGCATCAAGCTGTCCCAGTTCTTGAAGAAGTAGTCGCGCAGGCCCGTCCAGTACGCCCACTGCGTGTCGGTGTCGATATTCATCTTGACTACGCCGTTGCTCACCGCCGTCTTGATCTCCTGCTTGGTCGAGCCCGAGCCGCCGTGGAAGACGAGGTAGAGCGGAGTCGCCTTCCCCGTCTTCTCTCCGACGTACGCCTGGTGCTTGCCGAGGATCGTTGGGTTGAGCACGACGTTGCCAGGCTTGTACACGCCGTGCACGTTGCCAAAGGCGGCCGCGATCGAGAAGTAGGGCGCGATGGGCGACAGCGCGCTGTAGACCGCGTGGATCTGAGCAGGCGTGGTCATCAGCTTCTCGGGGTCGACGTTGCTGTTGTCGACGCCGTCCTCCTCGCCGCCGGTGATGCCGATCTCCATCTCGAGCCACTGCTTCATCCCGTCCTTTTGCATCTTTGTGAACCGGTCGACGCAGGTGGCGATGTTCTCGTCGTCCGTCTCCTCCGAGAGGTCGAGCATGTGCGAGCAAAAGAGCGGTTTCTGCGCACGCGGCACAGCCGGTGCTTGCACGGGGCGGAGAGGGGGATGCAGCGCGTATTCATGCTAAGGAGCCAAAGAGATGGGGGGGTGCGGCACACGCACCCCACCGTTGGCCCTGGCGTAGTTCGCGTCGGCCTCCAGCATCCCGTCGAACCAGGGGAGCAGCTTTTTGGCGCAGTGATCCGAGTGGATGACGACCGGCACCTTGTACAGCGGCGCGACGGTGCGGGTGTGGAGCGCGAGCGAGACGGAGCCGGCAATCGTCGCCTGATCGCGAGGGGAGGGGAGGGCTTCATGAGCCTGCGCTGGCTACGCACCGCCTCCACTCGCGGGCGGCACTTGGTAGTCTGTGTCCTTGATGCCCTTGCCACAGTAGAAGGCGCCGCCGCCCTGCGAGATCTGAATGATGACAGGGTTCTGAGACACCTTCGCCGCCTGGAGGCGGGTTGGGGGGAGGGAAGATGGGTGGGGTGTGGCTGGCAAGGAATGGTCACGCGCAACCATTGCGAAGAGCGTTCAAAAGGTCTCTCTGAAGTGGCGGCTTGTGTGACTTCCAAAGAGCCGTGACGCTGGTCGTCATCAGGGGAGAGCGGCGCCTCGAGGACAGAGTTGATCGAGGAGGAGGAGACGCAGTTGACGGCGGGAATCGCGAACTTGTTCTCCTTCGCCCAGTTGAACAGGTCCAGGAGATCCTGCGCGTGTGGTCATCACGGGGAGTCACAGGCCGGCGGCGCACGGTTGCTGTGAGGATGAACGGCGGATGTGCCACGGGAGTCTACACGGGATTGGCTAGGGTGGCGATCACATCGCCCTGGCAGATCCAGCCACAGTCCTCGGCCTTTTGTCCACTGAACGGGCACGGAGACATGATAGCGCTCGAGGGGCAGAGACAAGCACGGGAGGACGGCCGAACTCGGCGACTCGACTCTTGGTCACGGTGATTACGGCGGCCGATCCGGCACCCGTTTGATACCCCTTGCGGACCAGTGTCCTGGCTGGCCAGGCCACACTACGCCGCTTTGGATTTAAGGCCAAGGGGGGAGAAGAGAGCAGGCGTGCACCTACGCCTATAAACGCGCGCGGATTTGGCATTTTTGTCACACAAAGGCACAACCCCGCAACCCCGGAGGACCCAAGCTGCAGGAACATGTGCGAACCAGCGCCTATGACGCTCAAGGAGTCAGGCGCGGAGCGCCGCGCGCGGAGCGCGCCCCGAAGAAAATGTTGAGGGTTGTGGAGGGCTAGATGCGATTTCTATTGAGAGTTTGACTCACACGCTGGTCCTAGGAATCACTCGGCCCACCCACAGGCCCAATCTCAAGTGGCGGCGCTCCGCGCCTACCCATGCAGCGGGCCAGCGGCGCGCTCCGCGCGTGTTCTGCAGCGGCGCGCTCCGCGCGTGCGCAGCTCTAAGACGTCGTCGGCAGTGATGAAGTCGCCTGGGAGCTGCGCCGCTACCTTGCGCGCGCACGTCGCTCTCCTGCTTGATCGTCAGACTGGGTGCTTGTGGTCATGTCGCGGAAGAAGGCAGAGAACAGCGTCTGCCAGACGCGTGCTACGATGTCAGGCCAGCTTCGAAGCCGCGTGGCCACAACTGACTGCAACAGACTGCCTTCATGTGTCTAGAGACTAGACTCCTGCTAGACTCTACCGCGGTGCGCTCCGCGGTATCTAGCCAGCGCGCGCTCCGCGTGTGTGTCTAGCTAGCGCGCTCCGCGCGTGTGTCCAGCTAGCGCGCGCTCCGCGCGTGTCCGGGAAGCACCAGCGCGCTCCGCGCGCAACATAATCAAACGCCTATGCTTATAGCCACTAAAAGCTCGTTTCTGCAGCTTGGCGGGAGGACCACCCACCGGCAAGATCACCACACGCAAGTCGAGAACAGCCTCCGTGCTCCGACAGACAGCGACGACACGCGGGTCTTTGTCGTCACATCATCAGACAGTCAGTCAGTAAGATGCGAGAACTGAGACGCCTTTCTTTGTTTGTCTGGAGCCTTTCTTTGACTTTGTCTGGGTGGAACAAGCCGGAAGCGCGCGGCGGGCGCTAAAAGAAATAAAGAAAACGGGGACGCCAAGCTAGGGCTGGGTCGAGGACAGACACGTTCCCACCTCACACACACACTCACCACCTTTGCAGGATTTTGCAAAAGCGAGGGGGCAGGCGTTACAATTCTTTTGGTGTTAGTGCCAGTGCGCGCCAGTCCCGTGCCCAGTAAAGAAAGAAAGAAAGAAAACAGACAACCCAAGGGAGGGATGGGAGGACGGCACGCCGCCACCACACAGGGATTTTAAGGAGAGGGGTGTGTGTGATGCGCTAGCCGTCGCCCACCGGCAAGATCACCACACGCAAGTCGAGAACAGCCTCCAGACAGACAGCGACGACACGCGGGTCTTTGTCGTCACATCATCAGACAGTCAGTCAGTAAGATGCGAGAACTGAGACGCCTTTCTTTCTCTTTGTTTGTCTGGAGCCTTTCTTTGACTTTGTCTGGGTGGAACAAGCCGGAAGCGCGCGGCGGGCGCTAAAAGAAATAAAGAAAACGGGGACGCCAAGCTAGGGCTGGGTCGAGGACAGACACGTTCCCACCTCACACACACACTCACCACCTTTGCAGGATTTTGCCAGGATACAATTCTTTTAGTCCGTGCCAGGCAAAGCCAGGAGGCACGCTGCGCACCCAATTCGCTCGCCGCTCGATGCGGTGCCACACGTGCTGGGCAGCGGCGCTCCTCCTTTGCGTCTCCGTCCACTGCCTGCACGCTCCTGCTCCTTCAAAAGGACGAGTTCGAGCCATGCCGCGCCTCGCCTCCGACCCTGATGGCGGGCAGCCGGAGACGTCAACAGCGGGTGTAGGCTTCGGCTCACGGCGCTACGAGGCAGAGGAGGCACGCGGGCGGGCGGCACTGGAGAAGCTGCGGGACGCATCCGCCGAGCGGGGGTACGACAGCACGCTTCAGGGTCTCTCGGACCGACCATCCGCGCCAGAGCCGACACCGGAGGAGTTGAGTGAGTTCAAGTCGAGCCTCACGCTCGGCTTCGCTGGCTTTCTCATCGTCGCCGGCATCGTCTCGCTCGTGCTCGGTGGTAGCCTTTGGGAGCCCAAGGGCTTCAACGAGGATGGCTCTCCTCCAAACGACGCAACACCCGCCTTTGGCTTCACGCCCAAGCCGCCAGCGCCCTGATCCCCTGAAGGGTTTGATACGTTGATGTAGAGCGAGAGCGACATGACTCGAATTGATAGTGCGCAAGGACCCTCGCTGAATGTGACCCACCCCTTTCGACACCTGTATATGTTCCGATAACTCACAATGGTCAATGCACAAATGACCACACGCAACACGCCCCGCCCGCCCCCCGCCTCCCGCTGTCGTTTAAATTCCACTGAGCCCTCGCGGCGGCGCGCCTCGTGAATCGACTCGACGGTGTTAACTGTAGTGAGCGTCGGGCTGGTGGTTGTCGACAGTGTGTGCACGCATGCACCGATGCAGCACCTTAACTCGCATGTCAGCCGCCCAGCTGCAGCACGTGCGCCTCTGCGCGGCCGTGGTGCCTCCCGGTAGCTCCCGCCTGCAGGACATGTCGGGGACGCGCCAGGGGCATGTCAGCGCGATGTGCCAAGGACGTGCCGCGCGGAGAGGCGCGCGCCTCGTACCGGCGACCGCCGAGAATGAGGAGCGAAATTGCGCCTAAAGGAGTGAACCCCACCCGCTGTCCCCGCAACGACGGCGGCCAACTATGATCTATGTGGAGCGAGATCGCGCCGTCGTGGCCGATGACGTGCGCCGTGTGCCCGCCGCGCGCTCCCGGCTCCTCGCCTGTGGTTGCCGGGGCGCCTACAGGAAGGTTCCCGGAAGGTTCGGGGAGGGCTCCACAGACCCCTCGCCCGCGGTCGCGCGTGTGGTCGCCGTATGCCCAGCACGAGGTGTCGAGCCACGCTAGGCCTGCACAAGGGGTGGGGCTCAGATCCTCGGCGCACCCCCAACGGAGGGGACGGGGGCCCGGGGGGGGGGGGGGGAGACTTTGGTGCGTGGGGGTGGCACCCGGCAGGTCGTGCTCGTTCCAGCGCTCCTCCTCGCCGTCGAGAGTCAGCTGGCCGCCGCCAAAGATGAGAATCTTGTCGCCTGACACGCGCGCGAACGAGCGGCGGCTCAACAGGCTCGCTCGCGCCGCCTCGTGCCTCCGCCAGAGAGTGCGCTTGCCGATCAGCGACGCCGTGTGGCCTCCTCGAGGCTCGGGAGAGGGGCCTACAGGGGCGCGCGTGTGGCCGACTCGCCACGGGGCGAGCCACGGACGGGACGGCGCCGCTCGGACGGCGCGCCGCTCGTGCGCGGCGCCTCCCACGTCAGCGAGTGTAGCCTGCGCCACATGCCGCGGACGCGTCACGGACGCGTCGTCGACACGCGCCCCTCCCGCGCGCGCGAGCGGCCGCCGAAGCAGAAAGAGCTCGTTTGTGGCGAGGACGTTCGAGCCCTCGTCCATCCGCCTGCGGAGGCACGCGGCCGCGGGCCGGCCTCTCAGCTTCCATGCATGCCGGCGGGGGAACGGCCCTCGGCGCGCCGCAGATAGCCGCCCCACACGGCCATGGCGGCGCCGGCGCCGGCGGCAGGCGCGGGCAGCAGCGCCGCGGCGTGGCGGTAGCGAGGCCGCGGCTCCGATCCGCGGGTGGAGAGCTCCCGCCAGCGTGCGCGCCTCACGTCGTACGCACGCGTGATGCTGTCCCCCTCGAGCGCAGCGCCTGCGGCACGGACGCCGCGTCCCTCTCTCGGCTGTACCTCGGCTGTACCTCGGCTGTCCCTCGGCTGTCCCTCGGCTGTACCTCGGCTATCCCTCGGCTGTACTCGGCTGTCCCTCGACTGTCTCTCGGCTGTACCTCGGCTATCCCTCGGCTGTCCCTCGGCTGTCCCTCGGCTGTCCCTCGGCTGTCTCTCGTGCCTGTCTCGGGCGCTATCTCGGCTGCATCTCTGTCTCGGCTGCATCTCGCCCGGACGGTAGCTCGCCCCGCCAAATACGATGAGGTCGCCGCCGGCCACGCCCCGCGCCGCCTGGACTTCGAGCGCTTCTCGGACGCCAGCCTCGAGCGCCTCGAGGGCCAAGCCCGTGGCGAGGGGGGATGGCGACCACAGCGGAGGGGCGCGCCGGCGCGTCGGCGGCGAGGCTGGCGGCGAGGCGACGAGGACGGAAGTGTGGCCGAAGCGGCGCCAGCGCGCCGGCGACGGCTCGGCGCGCCACGTGTGCGGCGGCGTGAGCGAGACTGAGTGCATGTCGCCGCACGTCTCGGCGTGCGCGACGCCGCCGCCCAAGATGTAGAGCCGGCCGTCGCAGACGGTGGCCGTGTGCGCGCGCCGCTTCGAGGGCGGCGCGCCGAGGGTGGCCACCTCCCCCCACCGGGGCGACGGGGCGGAGAGGTCGAGCATGGAGAGCGAGTCGCTGTACGTCTCGGTGTGCCTGAAAATCATCGTCATCATATAATAATGATAATTAAGCCTGCCGAGAGAGAGAGAGAGAGAGAGAGAGAGAGAGAGAGAGAGCGAGAGGGGGGGGGAATAGAGAGAGAGAGAAAGAGAGAGAGAGAGAGAGCTTGAGCGTCCAGGGTGTGTGTGTCTGGGCGTGTCTCCGAGTGCCTGCCCCCAAAGACAAAGAGCTTCTGCCGCCACAGCGAGGCGGAGTGCGCAAAGACTGGCTGCGGCGGGCAGGCGATCGAATGCCCCTCGTTCAGATTCAAATCATCGGGCGCGCTCCGCCACCTCGCACGCCAGAGCTCGCACGCCTCGCCGTAGCAGCGCGACCACACCTTTGCCGAGCGGGCGGCGTGTCCGCCGTGACCGAGTCGGCTTGTTTGCGATGTGTGCGTGCTAGCGTCTGCGTCTGCGCGTGCGTGCTCCCACCCCGAGGTATATTTGACACACCGGAGGCGGCTGCCCGACCCAGGGGCAGTCGGGAGGCAGCAGCGACAGCACATGCTCGCGTGCCGCGCGCGCCGCGCTGGCGTGCAGCCGTCGGCAGGTGCAGGCCGCCGCGAAAAGTTCGCGCCGCCGATCGTGGTGCGTACCGCTAATCGCCTCGAGGATGCGAGTGAGCGCATCCTCGGGGAGGAGGTCGAGTGTGAGCGGCAGGTCGGCGGTCGAGTCGGACTCGTCGTCAGCGACGCTCACCTCACCCATTTTTTTGCGAGCCTCAACACAGAGGGGCACTTCAAGCCTGCTGTGGGAACAGCTGACGCAGTCTCGCCGAGGCTCGGGTTGACTCGGCCAGACAAAAACCACGAGAGGCGTGGGAGTACCTCGCCAGGCTTGGCTCTAAATTTAGTGCGGTGTCCGGTGTGAAGAGGACTGAATGAAGTGTTTATCTACTGCATCTTAGTGCACTTTAGTTAGCGCGAATTTAGCGCGCTCTAAAGTTCATTCACACGCACTAAATTTAGACCCAAGCGCCCTTCCTCACACAAAACACGAGCGCGACTGAGAGCTCACATAGGAAGGGCTAACTAACCTCGGAATGTACCACCAAATGGAGAATGGCTGTGCGCTGGCTCCTTCACAGCCATCTGAACCTAAGGATGGCTGAGCTAGCTGCAGTGCAGCCACATCCTCCAGTCTAATGGCTGCAATACACACACGGCACTCGGCAGCCATCCTTGGTAGACATGGCTGGAGACACACTACTCGAGTACCGCAGCCATACCGCCCGCCTCGAGGTGAGCCCTCTTGGCTTAGCTGGCTACATCGCAGCCATCTTGGGTAAGATGGCTGGGGGTGCGGACAGCCATTTCAGCCATCTACTATGGCTGGGGCCACAGTCAGTGCAGCCATCCTCCGGAGCATGGCTGGTGATAATTCGATGGCAGGCCAGCCGTCCGCCTCCCCCGCGCCAGATAAGCCTCTCTCAGGATCTCAGACACCCCTCTCAGGATCACAGCACCGGCGGGGGGGCGCCTCAGGATCAAGCACCCACGGCAGGGTTTAGGCTGAACAAGCTTTTCCTCTCGCACACCGTCTCTTTTCCTTTCCTTTTTTCTCTACAGCACCCTCTCTTTTCCTCTCTATTTTCCCGGGAAAACTCCAGGGAAACCATCAAATTTTCCGGGCTCTGAGCCGAGTCTGAGGGTGAGGCTGGTTTGGGCCCAAAATCAGCCAAATCGGCAAAATACCGGGTATTTTGCGGGTATACCTGGAAAACCCCGGGTATAGCTGGAAAATACCCTGCGACCGCCTGGGTATCGTGCCGATTTCCTCAATTTTGCCTCAGATTTTGCCCCAGACCAGCTCTCAGACTCAGGGAAACTCGCGAGTTTCCAGAATGGAGCACCAAACACCCTCTGTTTTCCCTGGAAATTTCCGGAAACGCAAAGTGCTGGGGACCCTTTGTTTTCCTTTTTGTTTGCCGGAAAAGCTTGTGCAGGCCAAGGCAGGGTCTGTGGGGATCAGCAGACCGCGAGGGGGCGCGCTGAGGATCATAGGCCTGAGAGGGGTGCTGTCAAGATCACAGGGCTGCAAGGGTGGCACTCGAGATCAGAGCGCCAAAATAGGTGCGATACAGATCAGCGGCCGGAAGTGGGCGCAATACAGATCACGAGCGCCGAAGTTGGTGCAATTGACATCATGCAACCGTCACGCGCCCAATCACGTGCGCTGGACCGGGTCGCTCATGCGCGTCCTGTCGCTCATGCGCTTGTCGCTGGGAGGTGACGCCGGGCTGGCCATCGGCGCCGCTCGCGCGCACGGCGCCGCCGAGGATGGCAGTCGTGACGGCGGCCGCAGTATTCGGCGTAGACCGCGCGCGCAGCGCGCTCCGTGTTTGCCTTGAGGAGCGCAGCGACGAGTCCGTAAGGAGCGGCCCCAGCTTGCTGGGTGCGGCGCCGCCGCGCGCCGTATCGAGAGACTCTGTCGGGGCAGGTTAAAATAGCGCCGCAGGCTCCCCGGGCCGTCCGCGCACAGACCACAAAACCCTCATGATCCTTATTGCACCCGTTCGGCGCTCATGATCCTTATTGCACCCGTTCCGGCGCTCATGATCCTTATTGCGCCCACTTCCGGCCGCTGATCTGTATTGCACCTATTTTGGCGCTCTGATCTCGAGTGCCACCCTTGCAGCCCTGTGATCTTGACAGCACCCCTCTCAGGCCCATGATCCTCAGCGCGCCCCCTCAAGGTCTGCTGATCCCCACAGATCCTGCCGTGGGTGCTTGATCCTGAGGCGCCCCCCCGCCGGTGCTGTGATCCTGAGAGGGGTGTCTGTGATCCTGAGCCGCCCCTGCCCCCCCCCGCGCCACACGCACAAATGGCTGCGCGCTTGTCGCCCCCGGCCTCGCGGGACGGTTGCCATCGGCTGCCATCGAATTACCACCAGCCATGGCTCTGGAGGACGGCTGCAATCTCTATGTACTATGACGCAGCCATAGTAGATGGCTGAAAAATGGCTGAAATGGCTGTCCCCCAGCCATCTTTCCCAAGATGGCTGCGATGTAGCCAGGTCAGCCAAGAGGGCTCACCTCGCTCGAGGCGGGCGGTGTGTGGCTGCGGTAGTGCGTCTCCAGCCATGTACTAAGGATGGCTGCTGTGTGTGTGTTGCAGCCATCGGGCTGAAGGATGTGGCTGCACTGCAGCTAGCTCAGCCATCCTTAGGTAAGATGGCTGTGAAGGAGCCAGCACAGCCATTCTGGTGGTACATTCCGAGGTTAGCCCATAGGAAGGTGTGGCCAGCTCGTCGGAACTAGGATTCCTAAACGGGGAGCACGCCTCCGGGCACCCCGGGGCCCCCGCTCCTAAAATTGCGCACCGCGGCCCCCGTGTCGGGTGTCGCGTGTGTATGGCACGCATAAAAAGAGTTTGAGCGCAAATAGAAGAGGCCGCTCAGATATTCCGTCTCTGAGCTGATTTGCCAACAAAGCGAAAAGCAATAAAGAATTTTCATCCCCAGGCCCCAGCGAGAAGGGTCGAACGCAGTGGTTTCACACTGCGACTAGCGCTGCTCATACTTCTCTTTTCGTTCGGCTAGAGGAACGATCAAGTTTCCGCTGACTCCGGATCGAGCTCCCGCAAGCGCGCGCCCTCGCTGAAGAGGGCCGGCACGAAACGGCGCATCCCCAAGCTCTCTGGTGGCGGCGGCGGCGCGACAGCCTTTCCCGCCTCTGCTCGCCCCTCGTCCGCCGCCTCGCCCGCCTCGGCGCCGGGCAGCATGCTCCTCCACAGCATGGCGGCGAAGGCGGCGCGCTGCCCGTCGAGCGCCGTCCTCGCAAAGACCGCCTCGAGCCGCACGGCGTCGGTGGTGGCGAGGGCGCGGTAGTACTTGAGGCGGCGCGCGAGCGGCGGCGGCAGCCGCGAGAGCACGCCGTCGACCTGGTCACACGCGCGCCACGCTGTGACGGGGCGCTCTCCACGCCAAAGCCCGTGGGAGCACGCCGCCGGCCTGTGACGACGCGTCGTGGCCGTGCAGGAGGCACCGCGCCGCGGCCGCGCCGGGCAGCCTCCATAGCTTGGCGAGCGAGTAGCGCGCGACCTCGAGGCCCCACCACAGCGCCGACGGGACGCAGAGCTCGAGCCCCTCGCCCGGCCATCGCTTGCGGCGCGAGCCGAAGTCGTACACGCGGCACGTGTACCTATTGTCGTCGCCGCCGCCGTCCTCCTCCTCCCCCCCGCCGTAATGACTCGTACACGCGGCTCGCGCACCCGAGCGCGAGGTGAAGCAAAAGGTGGTGGTCGAGCGAGCCGAGCACGCCTGCTCACGCGGCAGGGGAGTCACCAACTCCGGCCGCGGCGCAGCGAGCCGGCCACGCCCTTAAAGTCGCTCGCAGTGGCTCGACTGCATCTCGGCTCCATCCATCTCGGCTGCCATCTCGGCTGCCATCTCGGCTGCTATCTCGGCTGTGTCTCGCCGACGTAGTCGCGCTGCTCGCAATGGCTCGACTGCAGCCGGCAGTAGCAAACCTCCTCGCGCCGGATGTGCGCGCACAGCAGCGGCTCCAGCGCCTGCAGCCCGTTGCTCAGGTTGACGAAGTGCTTGACGCGCCCGCGCGTGGCGGCGGCGGCCTGTCGACGCAACGCCTCGTGCGCCTCGCTCGATGCCGCCTCGCCCTCGCCTTCGCCGCCCTCGCCCTCGCCGCCCTCGCCTTCCTCCTCGCCGCCCACGCCCTCAACCGCCGCCTCCCCCGGGCCGCCTCTTCCACCGCCGCCGTCGCCTCCCTCGCCGCCGCTGCCGCCGTCTCCCTCACCGTCGCCACCGCCTCCCCCGCCGCCGCCGCCTCTTTCGCCACCGCCGCCGTCAGCGCTCGGCGGGCCGGTCGCGACGATCTGCGGGGACGGCTCGGGCTCTACGGCGGACCCACCGCTGTCGGGCGGCGCGGCACAGTCTTCGCATCTCGGGCCGGCGGGGCAGGCGGCGTCGAAGGCGGCGTCAAAGGCGGCGTGCAGCGCGTCGGTGCGCGCCTGGTTGGCGACGAACTTCTCGTTGGCGTGGGCTGTGAGCAGCTCGAGGTAGGCTGCCGGGAGGAGGCAGGCGCCGCGCCGCGCGACGGGGAGCTCGAGGCAGTTGGCCGTCGTCCGGATCGCCAGCATCACCTTTGCCGACGACGAGAGCACCAGGCCCGACTCGCGGTACCCTGCGCCGAGCGCAACCTGCAGCAGCCGCTTGGCCGCCTCGACGTCGCGGCACTGCACGTGCAAGATGCCCGGCTCGTGCTTGAAGAGCACCAGATCCGTCGCCTCCGCCCCGCTGCCGTCCGCCGCCGCCTCCGTCTCCGCCGCCGTCAGGGCTGGCGCGAGGGCGGCGGTCAGCTCCTCCGCAGTCACGGTCGCGTGCCGGACGAGGAGCCAGCGGCCACCGCGGTAGCCCTTGGTCTGCTCGCTCGCCGTGGCGAAGAGCGAGACGCGCCCGGAGCAGCAGGAGGTGGTCACGTAGTCTGGGTGGGCGTTGATGGCGTGCACGAGCGGCGCAATCGGCTCGTCGAGCGAGCCCTTTGGGCTCTTGTCCAACTTGCCCAGCGCGTTGCGCTTGCACACGTCGAACGACGGCGGCTGTTTGTTCGGCTTGTCCTTGCGCGGCCGGTCCGCCGGCGGCGGTGCATTGCCGAGGGACATCAAGTCAAGATAAGCCGGGCTTGGAGGTCGTGCCGCCAACAGCTCGCGCCCACGAATTCTTTCGGCGTGGCCCTGTGTTATGTGTACGCCAACTCAGGGTGTGTGGCAGCCAGCTGGCTGTGTGTCTTGTGAGCCTGTTTGTGTCTGTGTGTCGCTCGTGCGTGTCGTCATCATCTGTCCAGCGTCCACCCATACGCCATACCGCGTTGGTGTGTCCATCCAGTCCGAGCCTGGGCTGTTCTTCACCTTCCTACATACATATCTTCCTAGGAAGATCTCTTTCGCGAATTAGACTGCAGTGCTGGCGTTACGCCCGGATCAGACTCGTAAGCTGGGCCTATATTCTTCTGTGTTGGGAGTTACAAATGTGTGTGAGTGTTCTCTCGAGGTTCTCGAGGTGGATATCCTTTGGCTGCGTTGGGTAGCGAGGACTGGGAGAGAGAGATTTTTGAAAACCAACAAGAAATCACGACTCTCACAGTGATTTGGGCTCGGCAGCTTGTCAGCCCTCAGCCGAAGCTGGGGCCGGTCCCGTAGCCGAGAGAGCCCGCGCCGTGAGTTCGACGCGGTCGGGGGGCGCGGAGAGGCCAGCGAGATGGCGATCGCTGTACTTCATGGTGCCCTCGGTGGGGCGGCTGACAAGCCAGAGGTCGATACTCTGGTCGACCCATAGGATGCCACGAATGCCTGAAGGAGAGGGAGGCGAGGCCAGAGGCAGACTCAGCTGCTCTCGGGTGATCTCGCTTTGTGGTGGCCGAAGGACCCGATGGTCCTGTCACATTCGTGTTCCGAGTCGTACGGGTAGAAGATTGCGGGAAGGCATCGAGTCAGCACTTCCTTGTAGTACCGCGGACCGCCAGGCTCGCCGGCAGCATCCGCAGGGAGGCAGCATATCAGGCACCAGTCTTCTGGAGAGCTCAACAGCTGCAGCCGCGATGGCAGAGTCGGCCGCGGTTCGAGCGAGCAGCTTTTGGCTGCGGGATCGAATCGCGGAAGGCTCATGCCCTCGCGGAGCGACGCGGGTCGCGCGGCGCGCGCGTGTGCGAAATGCGACAACAGACGACAGACGACTGAGCGCTGAGCGACTGAACGACCGTCGCCGCAATCGACACCGCCGCCATTTTGACGAGCAGCGCGAGCGCGCTCGTCGGCGGCCAGCCGTCGCGGGCCGGGCCGAGCCCGGCCTCAACCGGCCGCGCCGCCGCAGCAGGCCCGGAGGCCCGATGGCGGCCGACCACGAGCTGATAAGCTGCTGATAAGGAGGTCACTTCTTGACGTCTTGAGCACTTGAGCACTTGATAGGGTCGATTCGGATGCACTACGTCTTCTCTTCTAGGATTGGTGTGAGTGTTAAAGTTGTTTGGGACTTTGTTTGGGTGTTAGAGTTGTTTGTTTGTTTGGTATTGCTGGAAATCTCTCTACTTGTCATCGTGCTTTTGTTTTGGAGTGCATCATACCTCCCTGTGAGCACCTCTCTGTCTGACAGTTCTCGCTCTCCCCCATCCATCGATCGATCGAGAGCTCCTTCTTGCCGGACGATTCCTTGTTTTAGCGGGCTCGCGCTGAGCTCTGTGATCTGTGATCTGTAAGGGTCCGCCCGCAGGCGCATTTTGTATACCGAGGCGGTGCCCGGTGCCGAACCTGTCGGACCTTAAGACAGCATTGTAGATCCCTGGGCGAGGGTGATGGAGGGGGGGGTCCGGCGGCGGAGCACCCACCTCCTCCCGGCGTGCCGGGAGGCAGGATGTCATCCCCCGTTGATCCAGGCCGCCCCGTCGGGGGTAGACCGCTCGTCTAGCCAATCAGCCTTAAGCGAGCGGTCTGGCCGTTGGAATGGCCGAGTTTGGTGTGGGCTTGCGTCCTCGCATCGATCGTGGTTGTAGGGATATCGTTATGAACAACAATCACCACATGGGGAGGCGGCTGTCTCTGAAGGCGAACCTCAGTTACGAGCCACCCCCCCTACTTGCCTCCTCTTTGTTCCCTGGCTTTCTGTCTCTTGCGCGCCTGCTGTCCAAGCTGTGCCCCCCGCGTCTCGCCTCCTCGCACCCACCCCGGCGGGGGGGCGCCTTCGTGCCTTTCGTCCCCTGCAGTGCGTGCGCGCTCCTCCCCGTACGTCACCGGCCCCCCGTCCTCTGTGTGCTGTTGGCTCGCCCCCTCTGCCTGACCCATTGAATCGCTACGTTCATTCTCAAATCGCCCCCGCTTCCTCTGCGGCTGGGACGCCTCGTGCTCTGGCTGTTCCTCGTCTACGTCCATCACTGTGAATTCGTCGTCTGTCTGGCTGCCTTCGTTTGGATGGCCCGTTTCGGGTGGTTGCTCGCTCGGCCCTGGCTCTGTTGTGCGGTCGGGCATCTCTTCGTCCTCGCTCCTCTCTCCATCTTCGTCGCCGTCGTTGGCGTCTTCGGGGTGTCTGTGTCCGTCCCCGCCGCTGCCTCCTTGTAGGCGCTGAGCTCTGTCTGTGTCAAGCTCGGAGGGGAACATAAACGAGTGTGTGTGAATCGCTAGAGGCTAGTCCTGCTGAACAAGCTCCTCTTGTAGCTCGATCGGTCACACCGCCATCGCCGTCGGGGAGAGGGGGGACGGCACTGCTTCGGCAGCGTGCACCTCAATCCTGTACCGTGTTTGTTATGACCCCCCCAATGAACACACCAGTGAGGGTGGGCGAGACGATCGAGGGGTCCCGTACCATGCGGAATCGACCCTATCAAGTGCTCAAGTGCTCAAGAGGCTAGTCCGACCGTGCTTGTAACCAAGATCCGATCTCACGTCCACACACAGTTACCACTCCAGACGTTCTGCACTCTCCTATCCGGGAAAGGGGAAAACCGCTGTCGTGAGCCAGCCGCGCTCTTGCGGCAGCCGCCAGCGGAGGCCGAGCGCGTCGCGTGGGTTGAAATCGGTGTGGCAAGTCGCCCCGCCAGTGTCCGGACGATGGCGCTGCAACCGCGGCGGCTGCTGGCGAGGGCAGCAGCGGCGCGCGGCGAGGCGGCGCGAAATTATTTGTTGGGGTCTGCACCTCCGAGCCCGAGTGTGGCCCTTCACGTGAAGAACCTTCACTTTTTGAGATCCTTCACTCAGACTTCAGAGAGAGCAATAATTTGTTTGAATTAGAGAGAGAGATTTTTAGCAATACCAAACAACTCTAACACTCACACGTCATTTGGGGCCTGGAGCCTTGTTCACGCGCGCGCGAGACGTGCAGACAGGGTTGCCAGGTGAGAGCGAATGGCGCGGTTCACGCCTCGCACAACAGAGAGAGAGATGCGCTCTGCATGGTGGGACATAAAAGAGAGCGAGTACTTGGGCGAGTAGGCCGTGCGGTCAACGCTGCCGCGCGCGGCTTTTTGTTTGTTGAATTAGTGACTTCCTTCACTCAAAAAGCACGATTCTCAAGTTGGGCCCTCGGCTTGCCGAGAGGGAGGGTCAGGGCGACGGAGGCGAGGGATGAAAGCTGCGGAAGAAGACACCCAGCCAGGGGGTCTAGGACACGGTAGGTCGATAGCTGATAGCGACGAGGTTCGCCCACGTTTTTCTTTTCTGGCGCGTCACAGGGCACCCAACTTCACACAAGGCAGAGAGCCTGCTATCGTAGCCACCCACCGCCCTTTGCTGCGCGGCGGCCGTCAGCCTCTCGCGCCTCTCCCAGCCAGACCGCCGCGCCGCGCGCCTCCCTGCTGCCGCATGCAGGCAAGCGATGTCGAGCCCTCGACAGCGTCGGTGTGATCATCACGGCTGTGCGGGGTCAGCGTCGCAAGGCACGCCAAAGCTGATGCGTTCGGTCTGCTTGTAGACCTTGTCGATGCGCAGCTTGAACGAGAACCGCCCCTCAAAGTGGCAGCTCGCTCGGTCCCGGGAGGATCGCCAATTCCGCCATGGCCGGTCGCCGTGCGGCCACGATTCGTGAGAGTCCAGCTGGCCTTGCGGAAGGCCGCCGGCGCGTCGGCGTCGGCGGCCACGCGTTTCCCGAGACCGCGGTTCGAGGACATCGACGCCGCCCAAGAGAGATGGGTACTCGAGCAGCCGGGGGTTTGTGCAGGGCGGTATAGGGGGTGGGGCTCGGCCGCTCTGCCGCCGCAGGGGTAGAGGGGTAGGGGGTGGCCGCGCCCCAGCCATTCCCGCCTCCACGGTAAGAGAGACAAACGTGAATAGAGATCCACGGGCGGCGGGCGCGCGGAGGCGGAGGGGGCGGGGCGTGAGGTGACGCTGACGGTCGGACCGTACACGCTACCGTTACAGCAGCTCGTCTGGAGGCAGATGGGGGTAGGGGGTGCGCGGGCGCGCGGAGGGGCGGCGGGGGGTGAGGTGACGGCTGACGCTGTCGCCCCTGTCGGACCGTAGCTACTACCATTACAGGTTCAGCTACTGGAGACCTGGGGGTAGGGGGGTAGGGTGTAGGCGCTATGCCTGCATGTGTGTAGTGGGGTGGGGAGGTGGGGGTTATGCACAGATCCCCTGACCCCACACTACCCCACCCCCCAAAACAGTCAAACCCAGGGTTGCCAGAGGTGAGAGCGAATGGCGCGGTTCACGCCTCGCACAACAGAGAGAGAGATGCGCTCTGCATGGTGGGACATAAAAGAGAGCGAGAGGAGTATTGGACGAGTAGGCCGTGCGGTATAATGCTGCCGCGCGCAGAAGTTCTGTTTTCTGCACGACCCGCTCAGCCGAAACTGCTCACTGGCGGGCGGCCGTGTGCCAGCAGCAAGCTGCTGTCTGCTGACGGACGTGGCTGCCCAAAAGGAAGTCCTCTGGCTGCGAATACCAACGGGACGCAGAGCTGTCGGCCAGTTCTCGCCCTTTGGCGCTGCGCAACCGCGGCGGCTGCTGGCGAGGGCAGCAGCGGCGCGCGGCGAGGCGGCGCGAAATTATTTGTTGGGGTCTGCACCTCCGAGCCCGAGTGTGGCCCTTCACGTGAAGAACCTTCACTTTTTGAGATCCTTCACTCAGACTTCAGAGAGAGCAATAATTTGTTTGAATTAGAGAGAGAGATTTTTAGCAATACCAAACAACTCTAACACTCACACGTCATTTGGGGCCTGGAGCCTTGTTCACGCGCGCGCGAGACGTGCAGACAGGGTTGCCAGGTGAGAGCGAATGGCGCGGTTCACGCCTCGCACAACAGAGAGAGAGATGCGCTCTGCATGGTGGGACATAAAAGAGAGCGAGAGGAGTATTGGACGAGTAGGCCGTGCGGTATAATGCTGCCGCGCGCAGAAGTTCTGTTTTCTGCACGACCCGCTCAGCCGAAACTGCTCACTGGCGGGCGGCCGTGTGCCAGCAGCAAGCTGCTGTCTGCTGACGGACGTGGCTGCCCAAAAGGAAGTCCTCTGGCTGCGAATACCAACGGGACGCTGCGCAACCGCGGCGGCTGCTGGCGAGGGCAGCAGCGGCGCGCGGCGAGGCGGCGCGAAATTATTTGTTGGGGTCTGCACCTCCGAGCCCGAGTGTGGCCCTTCACGTGAAGAACCTTCACTTTTTGAGATCCTTCACTCAGACTTCAGAGAGAGCAATAATTTGTTTGAATTAGAGAGAGAGATTTTTAGCAATACCAAACAACTCTAACACTCACACGTCATTTGGGGCCTGGAGCCCCTGAAAAATGATGTTTATGGAGGGTTAAAGTTTGCGGGGGGGGGACAGCTTTGGGCCTTGTTCACGCGCGCGCGAGACGTGCAGACAGGGTTGCCAGGTGAGAGCGAATGGCGCGGTTCACGCCTCGCACAACAGAGAGAGAGATGCGCTCTGCATGGTGGAGGGGGTCTAGGACTGGTAGGTCGATAGCTGATAGCGACGTCATTTGGGGCCTGGAGCCTTGTTCACGCGCGCGCGAGACGTGCAGACAGGGTTGCCAGGTGAGAGCGAATGGCGCGGTTCACGCCTCGCACAACAGAGAGAGAGATGCGCTCTGCATGGTGGGACATAAAAGAGAGCGAGTACTTGGGCGAGTAGGCCGTGCGGTCAACGCTGCCGCGCGCGGCTTTTTGTTTGTTGAATTAGAGAGAGAGAGAGATTTTTAGCAATACCAAGTGTTTGAATTAGTGACTTCCTTCACTCAAAAAGCACGATTCTCAAGTTGGGCCCTCGGCTTGCCGAGAGGGAGGGTCAGGGCGACGGAGGCGAGGGATGAAAGCTGCGGAAGAAGACACCCAGCCAGGGGGTCTAGGACACGGTAGGTCGATAGCTGATAGCGACGAGGTTCGCCCACGTTTTTCTTTTCTGGCGCGTCACAGGGCACCCAACTTCACACAAGGCAGAGAGCCTGCTATCGTAGCCACCCACCGCCCTTTGCTGCGCGGCGGCCGTCAGCCTCTCGCGCCTCTCCCAGCCAGACCGCCGCGCCGCGCGCCTGTGCCGCGCGTGGTCACCCCGTGAGCTGGGCCGCCGCAGCCACCGCGGCCGCTGCGCAGACCTGCGT
Source organism: Emiliania huxleyi CCMP1516 (assembly GCF_000372725.1). NCBI lineage: Eukaryota > Haptophyta > Isochrysidales > Noelaerhabdaceae > Emiliania > Emiliania huxleyi. Next base: position 646,505 of record NW_005200784.1, on the reverse strand, counting down.
AATCGGCACTGCGTCCGCTGCTGCTGAGTAGTGCAGTCGGAGCCCTCCCTCACGGCACCTGCGTCGCCGCGGCGCAGGCCTCCTGTCAGCATGCCGGATACCGGCACTGTCAAATGGTTCAACTCGCAAAAGGGCTTCGGCTTCATCACGCCCGACAGCGGCGGTGAGGATCTCTTCGTCCACCAATCGGCGATCCACGCAGAGGGCTTCCGCTCGCTCGGCGAGGGCGAGAAGATCGAGTATGTGCCGGTGGAGGAGGACGGCAAGATGAAGGCCACCAATGTCACGGGCCCGCATGGAAACTATGTCAAGGGCGACAACGGCGGCGGCGGCGGCGGTGGCCGAGGCGGCCAGGCGAAGCCGCGCGCTTGGCCCGAGGGCGTTGAGCCGTCGGATGGCAAACAGATCGGAAAGGTCAAGTGGTTCAACAGCGAGAAGGGGTTTGGCTTCATCGCGCCGCGCAGCGGGGAGGACGACCTCTTTGTGCACCAGTCGGCAATCTCCGCGCCCGGCTTCCGCTCGCTGATGGAGGAGGAGGAGGTGAGCGCTGCCGTCACCGCGCACACACCGCGTGCCCGACGCGCGCCCAACTGGCACCCCTTCCTGCGCCTGCCCGCAGGTCGAGTTCAAGGTCATCGAGGAGCGCGGCAAGAAGAAGGCGATCGACGTCTGCGGCCCACATGGCGAACACGTCCAGGGCGCGCCGCGCAACGGCGGCCGCCACTCCGGCGGCTACTAGACGCCGCGCCGGCGCCTCTTCCCTCCGCGGCGACCGCCAGCCGCCCGGTGCCTTTGCTCGTCCCGTGATTAACCAGAACTGCCGCGCGGGCTGCCGCGCTGCGTCGGCCCGTCTCCGCGTCTCCGCCCGTCTTGACATTTGTTGGAACCGCCTGTCCCGCATCCCACCCGCATCCTGCCAGCAGTGAACCACAACTCATCACCTTGCAGTCTTGCCGCCAGCCGGACCGGCGGCACCGCCTATGCCTGTGCTCATGTTTGTCTGCGCTTCACCGCGTGTCGTGCGCCGCCGCCCCTCTCTGCGGTGCGCGCCGCACGCCTGACCTGCCAGCCCGCCCTCTTTTTATATACTAGAAGATTTGCCCCCCTCCATCCTCCGCCCCCGGGCGCGTACGACACGCGGAGTGAAGGAACCCCAAAATTGTGACGAAATACGAATTACAATTTACATACGAACCGTTAACCCGCTGCGCTCTCTCTCATACAACTCATGTACGCCGGTACGCGTCGCGCACGCGGCTCACCCGCCCCACGCCCAGCGCCCACTTGATAGCTCCGTGCCGACTCGACTGCGGCCCCGGGGCCCCGCAACCCGCAAGCCGCATGCCGCAAAAGAATCAAGGTTCGGGAACGAGGGGCTGGGTGGATGCGGGGAGGGCCGAGAGCAGCGGCAGCTGCGGCGGCTGCGTGCCTGTGCGGTCGCTCTCGGGGCGACGACGCGCATACGCGCGGCCGTCTGTCTGGCTGTGGGAATACAGGAGCTTCAGGTGCATCTCTGGCCCGTGCCGTGGCGAGAGAGGCCGACGACGCGCGAGCATAGACGGTCGCCACGCCCGCGCACTTGAGCCAGCTAGTCATGCGCCTGAGGCTGGTGCTGCTCTCACGGGACGAGCAGCTGACCCAGCGCCGCGCGGACGCGGGCGAGCCGCTCGAGCTCGACGGAGCCGAGGCGGTCGGCACGCTGCGCCGTGCCGCCGCCGAGGCGCTCGCGCTGGAGGAGGCGGACGTGCGGCTGGTGGACTACTTCCAGGAGCGGCGGCACGGCGCATTGAGCGATATGAGCGCCACGCTGGATGGCGCGCGGCTCTGCGATGGCCAACACGTGCTCGTGGAGCACATGCACAGCGGAGAGTGGCCAGAGGCGGAGCAGGCCGAGGAGATTGACGACCTGTTCGGAGGCGCCGGAGCCGGGTGGGGCGCGATCGAGACCGCGGCGGGCAGCAGCAGCCCCGCCGGCAGCGCCGCCGCCGCCGAGGAGGGCGGTCCGCTCGACGGGAGCGGAGGCGTGCCGGAGCACAGCGGCAAGGTCGGCCTCTCCAACCTGGGCAACACGTGCTTCATGGCGTCGATGCTGCAGTCGCTCGCCGCTGTCGCGCCGCTGAGAGAGTACTTCACCTCCGGCGCCTACGAGCGCGAGCTCAATGCCGAGAACCGCGACGGCACGCAGGGCCAGCTGGCACGCTCCTACGCGGTGCGCCTCTGCCGCCGCAGTCGACGAGCAGTGGGAGGCCCTGGCGGGCCCCACGCCCGTCCCGCCGTGCTGACCTCTGCTCCTGCGGCGAGGTAGGCGCTGATGCGGCAGATGTGGTTCGGCCCGTCGAGCGTCGTCTCTCCACGCGAGTTCAAGCTGGTGCTCGGCCGGCACGCGCCGCAGTTCCTCGGCTATTCGCAGCACGACTCGCACGAGCTGTGCAACTTTGTGGTCGACGGTGCGCGGTCGCACGCCACGCGCCCGCGCAGCTCCTGTCGGCCAACCCCTCCGGCCCACTCCGCGGCCCTCGCCCGCGACACACCCACCGACCCCCACCGACGCACACCCGCAGCGCTGCACGAAGACGTCAACCGCGTGCGCAAGAAGCCGTATGTCGAGAACTTCGAGGACAGAGCTGGCGAGCCGTCGGGCGGGTGTGCAATGGGCGGAGGGTGGGAGTGTGAGTGCGTCTCGAATAGGCGAGCGGCGAGCCGGACGGGGCGATAGCCAAGCAGGTGCTGCAGCGGCACCGCCAGAGAGAGGACTCGCGCGTGTCGGACCTGGTCCAGGGCCTCTTCAAGTCGCAGGCCACTTCCTAGACACTCCCTAGACACTCCCTAGACACTTCCTAGACACTTCCTCGACCTGGTCCAGGGCCTCTTCAAGTCGTAGGCCACGCCACAACACCCTCTCGCACCCCCTCTCGCACCCTCGCACAACCTCCCACATCTTGCTCACCTCCTCCTCCCGCCCCCTCCCGCCCCTCCCGCCACCACGCACCCTCTCACTCTTGCTCCTGCAGGTCATCTGCCCCGTCTGCGAGAAGGTCATCTGCCGCCGCATCGCCCTCTCCGACCCGCGGCCCGCCTATTCACAACAGTGGGTGTGAAGAGACGCTGTTCACACCTCTCTCCGACCCGCGGCCCGTGCGGAGGGACGCGCAGTCCGGGACGCGTCCACGCCGCGCCGCCTGCTAGGTCTCCATCACGATGGACCCGTACAAGTCCATCTCGCTCCCGCTCGGCGCCGCCGGCATGCGCGTCGTGCACGCGACGCTGCGCCGCGCGGACGGGAGCATGCGCAGGCTCTCGCTCGAGCTCGAGCGGAGCGGGACGATCGAGGCGCTCCTCTCTGAGGCGGCGGACCAGGCCCGCTTGCGGCATGCGGCCGGCTGCTGTGAAGAGACGCCGTGCAGAGAGCTCGGCCCGTGAGCAGGTTGGGCTGCCGCGCGGCCGGCTGGTCGCGTGCGAGGTGTTCGAGCACAAGGTGTACAGTCGGCCGCACCTCGGCCGCACCTGAGCGACATCTTCGGCCACACCTCGGCCACACCTCGGCGACACCTCGGCCACACCTCGGCGAGATCTCGGCGAGATCTCGCCTACGTCTCGCCCACAAGGTGCACAAGTTCTTCACGCCGAGCCACGAGCTGGAGCGGCTCTACAACGGCGACTTCATCTTCCTGTACGACGTGGGCGAGGGCGTCGATTTCTGCGCCCCCTCCGCCGCGGGCGATGCGCCAGCCGCGCCCGCAGCGGAGGCGGGCGCGGCGGGCGCGGCGGGCGCGGCGGGCGCGGCGACGGCGGCGGGGGCGGCCGCAGCCGAGGAGGCGGGCGCAAGGCGGGAGGAGCGGGCGGAGGAGGCGGGCAGCAGCGGCGGGGCGACCGACGAGTGCGGCACCGAGGACTTCGTGGTGGTCGAGCCGCCGTCGCCCGCCAGCACGCCCGAGCCGCCGCCGCAGCAGGGCGAGGCGGCGCGGCAGCCGCTGCTGCCCGTGGTGTTGGTGCAGCTGGCGGCGAAGCCAGGCTCAGGCTCGGCCTCCGCTTCACGAGACGCGGAGGCGCGAGCGCGCGCTCTGCCCCCCCCCCCCCCCTCCGCAGCTCTCATCGCGTGCCGCGGGCTCCGTCCCGTCAGGCGTACGCCGGCCTGCCGCTCCTCCTCTCGCTGCCCGCTTCCGCGAGCGGCGCCGAGCTGCACCGCGCAGTCGAGCGCGAGCTGCAGCGGTACGCGAGCGCCCCGTCCGACCAGGCGGAGGCGGCCTCTCCCGTCTCGCCAGACGGCCCTCGCCCCGCGGGCGCACCGGGCGGCGGGGAGGAGGGGGCGGGGGAGGAGGGGGCGGGGGAGGAGGGGGCGAAGCGGGAGGGGGGGAAGCGGGAGGGGGCGAGGGGGGAGGGGGTCGGCCGCCGCGCGGCCGAGGCGGAGCCTGCGTGGGAGCTGCGGCGGTCGGACGACTCGTACTACGTCACCGACTCGGCGTCGGGCGACGGGCTCGGCCGGCGCATCGACGACGGCAGCGCGGCCGCGTTCGGCGCCGGCGCGAGCGGACCGCAGTATGTGGTGCTGCGCTGGAGCAGCACCGCGTTTGGGTGCGGCGCGGGCGGCCAGCCGCCCTACAGCCGGAGTCTGCTCGACGCGGACAGCGCGGCCGCCACGAGTCTGCCGTGCAGCAAGCACTCGGGCGCGCCTGACAAGGTGCCGCTGCTCGACTGCTTTGACCTGTTTGGGAAGGAGGAGGTGCTCGACGAGGCGAACGCGTGGTACTGCCCGCGCTGCAGAGAGCACCGGCAGGCGCGGCAAAAGCTGCAGGTGTGGTCGCTGCCGCCCGTGCTCATCATCCAGCTGAAGCGCTTCACGGCCGACGCGACGGGCCGCTGGCGGCGCAAGCTCGATTCGATGATCGACTTCCCGGTGCGGGGGCTCGACTTGTCGCGCCACTGCCTGAGCGGCGACGACGCGGCGCTGTACGACCTCCGTGCGGTTTGCAACCACTACGGCGGGCTCTCGTCGGGCCACTACACGGCCTTTGCAAGGCACTCGGAGAGCGGCGCTTGGTGCGCGCCCCGCCCCCGGCCGCCGCGTCGCGCCGTTCGCGCGGCGGGACTCTGACCCGCCCTTGCGTCGGCGCAGGCACGATTTCAACGACGCGCACGTGTCGACCGCCCGCGCCGACGGCATTGTCACCTCTGGCGCGTATGTCCTCATCTACGAGCGGAGGGCCGAGGGCGAGAGCGAGGGGGGGGAGGGGAGGGGCGAGGGGGAGCAGGCGTCGGAAGCGGGCGACGCGGACCCTCTCGCCTACCTTCTGTGACCAGGAGCGGGTGGCATTGGTCACGGGAGAGGGGAGCTCGGGCCGGAGGGCCTGGAGTCGGGTGCTTGTCTGCATCTGAGTCGCACGTTTCTCTGTCGGTGTGAGTGTGTGTGGGCTATCCTGTGTGTGTGCGGGTCAGCGGTCAGGAGGCTCAGGCTGTCCAGGTCAAGGCTCTCGCTGTCGACGCGGTGCGTGCCTGCGCGGCGGTCGATTTCGCGCCGAGAACAGAGATGCGAGCACCATGCAACAGCCAACACCGCTTATCTTCAGATCAGAGAACGCATATTGCAACCAAATTGCATGCACTTTTTCTCGACATCAAAAAGAATGCACCGTGTGATGGTGTGTCACTACACACCATATAGCAACTACGTGTGGGTGTGTGAAGCCGTACACAAGGGGTTTTAGGTGTAAAATACTTCTTCTAACGCCATCTCGGAGTCATCGCTCATGCCAATTGCCATGTGACCAACCATAGCTTGACACTCTCTCAAGTGGACACGGGGTACGGCACAGAGACGCTCATGAGACAGTGTATCTCGCGTGGAGAGAGTCGTCATGTCTGCTACACAGCTCTGTCTAGCGTCGGCGCCTTGCGTGGCGGCTCGGCCGCCCCGTCGTCACCGCCGTCCCCCTGCACCGCCTCCTCGCCAGCCGCTGCCTCGCCCGCTACCGCCTCTCCCGTGGCCGCCTCGCCCGCTGCCGCCTCGCCCGCCGCCGCCGCCGCCTCTGCCGCTCGCCGCTTGCGCGACCGCTTGCCCTGGTTTTGGGCGCGCTTGTCGACGGCGCCATTTGAGGCCGCGGCCGCCGATTCGGCCGCCCCGAAGGCGGCGGCGTGCGACGTCCCTCGCGAGCCGGGTCCCCACTGCTCGGGGTTTGGCAAGAACTTGCCCACCTTCCCGCCCGCGCCGTCCTTCTTGGAGAGCATCCGCTGCACCTCTGGCACCGGCCGGAAGTCCGCCTCCTCCTCGGGCGACGCCGCGAGGATGGCCGCCGCGGGCGAGGTGGGCGACAGGGGCTCCTTCTTCTTCTTCCCCTTCTGCGCCTCGCACTCGGGCCTCTTTGCCCAGCAGCGCAGCATGTCCCACACCTTGCGCTGTGGCGCGTCCGTCTTGATCGCGCTCGGGTCGGTGTGCGATCGCGAGACGCGGTAGCCCTGCCGCACAATCGCGGAGAGCGCGCCGACGGTCTGCGGGCAGGGCAGGTGCATCACGCCGCACATTGCGGAGAGGGAGGTGAAGAGCGGCACATCGGGCAGCTCCTCCGCCACCGAAGTGAGCATGCCGATCAGCCGCTTCCGCGAGCCGAGGTTGGAGCAGCCCTCCTCGTCCTACGGGAAGGTTCCGAGAGGGGTCAGGGAAAGGACCAGAGCTAGAAGTTGGTCTCCTCGTCCTGCGGCTTGGCGAGCAGCCGGGAGGTGTCTAGCAGGTGTCTAGCAAGTGTCTAGCAGGTGTCTAGCAGGTGTCTAGGCCCTCGGCCTGCAGCTTGGCGAGCAGCTTCTCCACAAACTCGTGGTCGTGCATCGGGGCGGTCCAGAGCGGCCCACCGACGTGGTGCACGCCTACGGCCGCACGCGCCGCGCCTCACGGCCGCCCGCCCCCCTCCCCCCCCCGCCCGCCCGCCCTGGCTTGCGGCGGCCAAGCGGCGCCTCCGCAGTGCTCGCAGCTCCGCTCGACGGGCGGGCCGACCCCCGCGACAACCTTCTCGTGCGTGCCCTTGTCGACGACGCGCGCGAGCGGCTGGAGCGCAAACGAGTCGCAGCGGGCGCACTGGTAGAGGTGCGAGACCTGCGGCGAGGGTCGGGCGAGCGGGCTCGAGGGCGCAAGGAGGGGCGGGGGTGGTGGTGGTGTGGGCTAGTGGTGGTGGTGTGTGTGTGTGGGGGGGGGGGGGGTCGGGGGAGGGGGGGGGTTCTGAGAGAGAGTGTGCGGCCGAGGTGCGGCCGCCTCGGTGGCGGAGCTGGGAGTGGTCGGAAGGAGGAGGCCGCCTCGGCTGCGTCTCGGCCCGCCTCTCGGCTAGTCTACCGCGCCTTGGAGGTGGACAGCTTCACCGCATATCTCCCCACATCTCCCCACATCTCCCCACATCTCCCCACATCTCCCCACATCTCGCGCCTTGGTAGCGGACAGCTTCACCGCAGCCTTGGAGGAGCGGAGCCGCACGAAGACGCGCACGTAAAAGTTGATGTGGACGGAGAGGAGGGGGGTGATGTAGCGGCCGTGGCGCGCGGCGTGCGAGTCGATGCACGCGAGCAGGATGCGAAGCCCTTGCTCGTGGCAGTGCTTGCCTACTCCGTCAGCCTCGGCTCACCTCGGGCAGCCTCGCCCCGCATCTAGGACGTAGCCTCTCAGGCAAGAGTGCGCACCCTTCAGCGGCCACGCGCCGTACTTCGCGAAGCACGCCTGTGGAGGGGCAGGCCGCGGGCGCGTCGCGGACCAATGCCCGAGGCGTTGCCGACCGCCCCACCTCCGCGCCCGCCTCTGGGTACGCCCCCGCAAGGACTGCCATGTCGGTGCAGGTGACCATCAGCAAGCCTCCCTCGCTCACCGCCTGCACCGCCCCGTCGAGGAAGGGGGAGGCGGTGCCGTACGGGTCGAGGTCGACCACGTCGAAGCGCTCGCCTGCCGGAGGGCGCGACGCGTACAGTAGTGCCGCCGCGTCGCCCACCGTCGACGTCACCCTACAGCTCTGCTCCCCGCCGCCCTCGAGGAGGCCGTTGCGGCCAAAGTTGGAGGCCATCGTCTGGTGGGCGACGGGATCGACGTCGTTCGCAACCACCTCGCGCAGCCCGCTCACCTCCTTGGCGTACCTACGGAGAAGCCCGAAAAGGCTCAGGGAGGGGTCTCCACCGCCGCAGCTCGCTCCTCGGCGCACCGTATCGTCCGCAACCCGCTCGCCGACAGCGCATCCAGCACCCGCAGGCCGCGCCGCGCCGCGGGCTTTGAGGCGGACGCCGGGAGAGAAGCGGACGCCTCAGCAGTTGCCGTCTCCGAGGCCTCGCCGGCGGCAGGCGCGGGCGGCTCCTGCGCGGCCGCCGCCTCTGGCACGTCCGCCTCGGGCGCGCCAGCGTCAGCCGGCGCCGGCGCGCTGCCCTGGCGTAGGGTGCGGTGTCGATCAGCGGCGGGCTTGGATGGCTGGCTGGCCCACATCTCGGAGAACTGCTGCAGCGCCAGCACCGAGAGGTCGCGGTTCGGGATCTGAGGCGGGTTGTAGAAGACACCCTTCTTGGACGCAAAGTAGAGTGTGGCCTGACCCTCCTTCACCTGCACCTCTTCGGCAGCGTCGGACATCAGCGTGGTGCTCCTTGCACGAACACGTCGCGCGAAGACGCGTAGCAGTCGAGGCCGCGTGGTTCCCTACGAGCAGCCCACCTAGATAGTACGCGCAAAAAGAATTTCGCGCCCACACAACTCTAACACTCACACCAAATGTGGTCCTTGCGCGAGGGGAGCTTGATAGACTCGAGGGGCCAGGATACGCCGCGAGGAGGACGGAGTTGCGCAAGGCGAAAGAAGCCGCGAGAACAAGGGACCGGCAGGCGGCGGCGTCGCAGGACGAGGCAGAAGAGAACGACGCGACAGAGGAGGAAGTGACAAGGGAGAGACCGACGAGAGTGGGACGGCCGCGAGGTGGCATGAAGGTTGCAGCGAGAAGCGGCGAGAGACTGCGAAAAGAGATACGAAGAGGCAGACTCCCCAGGGTGGGCGACGGCTAGCGCACCACACTCCTCTCCTTAAAATCCCTGTGTGGTGGCGGCGTGCCGTCCTCCCATCCCTCCCTTGGGTTGTGTGTTTTCTTTCTTTCTTTCTTTTTCACACATCATTTGGGAATTCTTGCTAATCCACAAAAGGCAAGCGGGCGACGGCCCTTATTTTTGTTTTTAACGGTTTGTTGTTGGCAAATCAAGACACAGAGCTCACACAAAATCACAGTGGGTGGTAAGCGAACGAGTCACTTAACAGGGGTCGATTAGTGCGGGCCACCCTGTCCAGAGGCGGAGGTGCCTTTCTGGGATCTTGCGATCGAGTCTATGCAACCCTCGGCCACGCTCTCCTTTCGTGGCTGATAAGCATTCGCAGACCAGGCGATGGACACGACCAAATAGCGAAAATCCGAATACCGTGCAAAAACCACGGAATCGTCTGAGACGAAGAACGGTAACAAGTGTTTGGCTAACTCCATAACATGGGCGATCCGGCGCTTCCTTCGATTGGACGGACGAAATGATCGCGGAAAAGCGGGACCGCATCGCGACATCGGGGGTTCAGCATATGCTACCAGGTCACAGTATGGGTTCATGAGTTGTACTGACGTACTGAGTGTGTGTGCTGTTGGGTCGTCTGTTCTCGTGTTCTGCCACTCACTGACACTGGACTTTGTGTTTTTGTCCTGGCGTGTTTCCTCTCCAAATGGACGTGCCTCGCCTGCTCCCCCCTTGGAGATCTTGGGGCGTGCCGGCGTGGGGTACCTTCGGCCTGTCAGACTTGCGGGCGCTACCGCGAGGGTGCGTCCCATTCAACACTCTCGTTCCGTCCGCGCGCGCAACGTCGCGCCCCAGGTCGGGGCCGGCAACGTCGGGCGCCCCAGGCAGGGGCCGGTGCGAGCATGGAGTCCAGCGGCACGACCGCGACCATGCGGCCGGGCGCGCGTTTGCTCCTCTCCTGCCTTGCCGCCGGGGTGCTGCTCGTGCTCGGACAGCTCCTGCGGCCTGCGCCGGCAAAATTGTGGCTGCCTGATTTCCTCCTTCCAAGCATGTGGGGCTTTGTTGACGCCGCCGCCGAGGGCGGCAACGAGAAGGTCGGCAAGGTGGTGTACGGCCAGGATGGTGTGCCAGCTCTGCGCGTCGCCTATGACGGCCACGGCACCTGCACGCTCGCGGACGGCCGCTTCGAGCTCTACGATAGCAAGTGGGTCGACCCCGATGCGGACAGGGATCCCAACGCGCCGGCGGCGATGGGGAGGCGGATGCAGGTGCAGATGGGGGGCTCCGCCCCCGGAATGTACCCAGACGACCCCTACTCGCCCGAGAGCTCCTACGTAGTCCAGGACACGCCTGTCAACGGCGCCTTCGGTGCGATCGCCGACATATGGTACTTGGTTCACAAGGTGGACGAGTACTACTCCACACAGGTTGGGGAGAGTGTGATGTGGTATGAGCCGACAAAGGTTTACGCCCACTACCGACTCGGCATGCACACTCAGATGAACGCTGATTGGCACACCCTCGGCTCCGATGGCCCCACCTTCTCCGTGGTCATCTCTGACTTCAAGACGAAGGACGGAAGCGACGACCCGGAGCACTACGGCGGCATCGCTCCCGATCTCCTCGCGCACGAGCTGACTCACGGCTACAATGCGTACCGAGTGTGGCGAGGGCCGTGGGGCGAGGTGATGAGCGACATCGGCGGCGAGGCTTTCGAGGCCTGGCTCAAGGGCAAGGCTGACTTTATCCGAGGGCCGGAGACCTGCCGCCTCGCCTCGTGCACCGTCGCTGAGGTGGAGGAGCCGGAGCTGGACATGAAAGGCCCCATCGTGGGAGACCTCGTGGCAACGGCGGAGAAGGAGGCGCACGCGGGGGCGCTCTTGCTGGGGCGCATTTTTTACCACTCGATCCAGCCGGTAGAGGGCTTGGTGCCGCCCGAGGGCTGGGTGACGTGCCCCACCAAGATGTACAAGGTGTGGATCGAGGCGTCCAAGGTGTGGATCGCGGGCAAGCCCGTCCTGAGCGAGTCTGGCGGGACGCTAACTAGCCCGCAGTGGGTGGAGCTATACAACCACAAGTACTTTGCGGAGATCCTCGTCGAGACGGCGAGGGCGATGCTCATCCCGCGGCAGGCGAGCTTCATCGAGGAGAGCCTGAGGGCGATCAATGCGTACAGCCAAAAGCTCGCCCCCTCAACGTCAACCTCGCTCATCCACGCGGGCTCGACGCCATCCACGATGCGATCGATCTCTTGGTGGCCACTCTGACGCACGGAAGGCGGCGGGGCGAAGGCGATGGCGTGCGCGAGACTTTGCGCGAGCGAGTACAGTTGTTTTTCGAGACTCTCTCAAGGACGGAATTTTGACGCTTGCCATGAGGGGGGTTTCACGGCGTCGGCGGTCGTGGTTTTGCTTTTTTTTGGTGTTCATTGTTCGGTCTTTTCGGAATTCGCCACATAAAACGCCCACACACTGCTCTGACCGAGTATATGACTCATATCTCGCAGTCTCCCCCGGCCGGCCTATATCGTCGGCTATCTCTCTCAGTCATCCCTCGAGCGCCCCGACCGCCTCCGTCACCGCCGCTACGAGGCGCGACGCCTCGCACTCGCTGCGCGGCCCGTCCCTCTGCCACCTCGCCGCGTCGTGGTGCCTCGCCGCGTTCGCCCAGATGCGCAGCGAGTGCAGCTGGCTCCGCAGCTCGGTCGGCAATCCGCACTCGCGGTGCCAAAAGTTGATGCGCTCCTCGAAGCCGTCTGGCGCCGCCGCAGAGCGCGAGGCGTAAACAGCGTCGAGGCACGAGGCGTGGCATCAGCGTTTTGAAGGCGAGCAGCATGTTGTCCTGGATGCGCGCCTGCGCGTCGCCGGACGTGCGCATGCCGCGCACCTGCACCGAGAGCGGCGAAGGCTCGTAGCCGGTGGTGCGGGCGGCTGCCGCAGCGGCCTCGTCTCCAGGTGCCGGCGCAGCCTCCTCCACCCCCACCCCGCCCTGCGCGCCAGACAGCGTCGCCCGGAGCGCCAGCAGCGCCTCGGGCAGCGTGCATCGCTTGCGCAAGCTGTTGTGGCAGAGGCTCTTCTGCCCGTCCCCCGCCTGCGCGAGGTCCTTGACTGCGCGCGCCGCGTCGACTGGCCAGCCCGCGGCCACGTCGGCGAGCTTCGCCGCGTCGATGTCGGTCCAGTCCTCCTCGAACTCGTCCTCGCACCGGTCGGTCAGCTGCACCTCGGACCGGTTAGTGAGGCAGACGAGGAGGGTGATGCCAATGGCGTAGCCGTCCGTCTTGCTCGAGTACTCGCCCCCCTTGGAGATGGAGGGGCAGAGCGCAGAGGTAGCCCGTGGACATGTAGAGGGCGGTCGAGCGGCAGCGGACAGACGCGTCCGGCCGCTGGTCCTTGGCGAAGCCCGTGTCGGCCAGGACAGCGGTCAGCCTCTCGTCGAGCAGGATGTTGTCCGGCTTGACGTCGCGGTGAGGGACGCGCGGCGGCGGTGGCGAGCAGGCGAGCGGCCCGCGCGCGGCGAGGCGGACAGGTGATCGGCAGGCGGGTGACAGGCCGGAGAGTGACCGCGCCCAGCGATCGGAGACGAGCCGATCGTCGCTCGGCCGCAGCTGACCTCGAAGGCGTGCGGAGCGCGACTGTTGGTGTCGGGGCGGCCGTCATGTGGCGAGGAGGGAGGACGACAAGTGCGCGTCGTACTGGTCGCTCTTCATCGGCCAGTCGAGCGGCACTCAAGTCGAGACCGAAGCAAAGCATGTCGGGTTTGAGCCATAAAAAGGGGCGTTCTCGAGGTTCTCGAGGTGGATATCCTTTGGCCGCGTTGGGTAGCGAGGATTGGTGTGACGCGATCCACGCAGGCGTGGTTTCTGACGGCCGACCGTCAGACAGTGCACGGAGTTGCCCCTTCTCCGACTGCCCCGCCCGGCTAGTTCCCGAGGTCGTCGGGTGTGACCCCTTCGTCCCCCGAGACCTAGCGCGGGTGGGTTGGAGGGGGCCAAGGAAGGGCGGTGTAAGTAGCCGATCCCCGTAGTCCGCCCACTCCTCCCCATCGGGCCGCATAAGCGGCCTCGCCTCAAAAAGGGGGGTAACTGGGCGGCCAAATTCACCTCGCGGGACTACTTATGTTTTCGTAAACGTAGTCGTGGCCCCCCGCTACGTCGCACGAGTGCAAGCAACCGCGAATCGGGTAGCGGGGGGCTACAAGTAGAAAATCGCAAAAAAAGAAAAAATGCGGAAAAATCGGCGCCTGCGGCGGGCCATGGGACCCCATCTCCCCCCCGCATGGGTACCCCCTAGGGGCCCCGCCTCCCCCCAGAGCCAGTGCCTCCAATCAAGTCGCACCTCTCTTCTTCAGCGAATGCAGCGGCAGCACCACGTCAGAGGCCGGGCCGACTGGGGACCTGCATGCCCAGCCATGCCCCCCACTCTCCACCCGCTTGGATCGATCAGCTGACAGCTCCACCAGCTCCCACCACCGCGTGTCGTGTCATGAAGCATGATAGATAGACAGACAGAAAGCATTTGTCACCGGCGCAGCTGAGATCTCTGCGGGCAGGCGCGGATTCACGTTTTATTAATAAAAGAGTCATGTGTGTGTCACTTGTTGTTTCCTTTTTATTTTACTCCTTTGTATCAGTCCTCCTTTTTTCTGAAGGTGGCCAAAAAAGAAAAAAAGTACCGCGATCAAGCACCGCCACAACAAATGCGTGCCGCTCTCCTGCTTCTCGCCACGCACACGGCCGCGGCCGCAACCCTCCAACCCACGGTCAAGCCAGCGCTCGCCCAGAACCACAAACTCCAGCTTGCGCCCGATCCCGTGGCCACAATCGTCACCCTTCGGGGCGGCGCTTCGCTCGGGCCTATCACTCCGACGGTGGGCGCGTGGCTCCAAGTCGTGCTCGAGGCCTACGTGCGTGCTCCCTCACACTTGCTCCCTCACGCGTGCTCCCTCACGCGTGCTCCCTCACGCGTGCTCCCTAACGCGTGCGCCAGCAGCAGCAGCTGACCCCCGACGCCTGCCCCGCGCCTGCCCCAGTTCCTCGCGCTGATGTCTGGCAACCTCAAGTTTCTGCCCGCGCTGCCCTTCATGGGCGGCGACCCCTACGCCAAGTACGGCTGGACCGAGACCGCGTCCACCAAGCCGCTTCAGACCCAGTTTGCGGGCGCAATCGGCTACCTCCTCTCGATTACCTTTGCAGCGACATACTGGTGTGTCAGCCGCCGCCCTTGGCCCCGCCGCCCCCTCTCTCTCCTCCGTCCAAGCCCGCCCATGCGCGACGGCCAAGCTCGAGACGACACCCGCACTCTTGCCGCTTCAGAACATTCTCTTCCATCATGACACTGCAGGGGCGACGCCGCAGCGCACGTCAACGTGTGCCGCGGCTCCATGCTTGCGTGGTTGGTCGGCGGCCCGATTTCCTTTTTCTATCACGCCGAGGTTTCTTCTTTTAGGCTCCATGCTCGCGTGGTTGGTCTGCGGCGGCGTCTTCTTCGGGCAGCTTGCTAAGGGCACCACCAAGTTCACCGAGGGCAACGTCATGTGCGCCCTGCGCACCCGCGCCCTTCTCCTCCTTTTCTGTGCTCCCTTCTGGAACCGTCGCTGACCGTCTCCCCCGCCCCTGGCACCTGCGCCGCAGGTGCGTCGTGCTGCCTCTCCTCTTCGGCTACCTCGGCTTCGCGTGAGGCGGCGCGAGAACAGTACGACGGTGGGAGCTGGAACTCTGGAAGGTTCTCTCAGCGTCGGACAAGGCGCGGGGAGCTAGCGGGACCACAGCTGGCGTGGGGCTGAGTAGGGTGGGATCGAGTAGGTTGATAGGATACGCAGACCTCGGGGTCGCAACTCGCTACTTCGGACTTGCGGCGTACTTTCGTGTTTTTGCAAATCGAAGAAGGCCGCCTAACACAGACGACCTAGACGACGGGTGCCGAGAGAGAAGTCTGAAGTGCCGGGCCGAGAGGCGCCGGCCGCCGCGGCGGGCGGACACGGCTCACGGGACAGTCGGGGAGTCGCCGCGCGGCCGATTCGAGATTTTCAAACCGCTATATGCCGAACATCAAGCACGCCCACCGCAATCATCACATCGGAGCTGCTACAGCCGAGATCGCGCGAGATCGAGATCGCGAGATCGCGGCAGCGCCTCTCTGCTGCAGCCTCAGCCTCTCGCTCTCCGCTCTCGCTACGGCTAGATTGCTCGGCCGAATGGGTAGCCGAGATTAGCCAAAAAAACCGCGGAGGCGTGCAGCAGTCTCGGAAGGCATCTTCCAGCCCAAAGAAATCCTGCGGCCGCATGCGGACAACACGGGCGGCGCCTTCCTGTCGCGAGCGTCGCAGCCGATGGAGGTGAGAGCGGCGGCGGCGGCGGCGTCAGCGAGATCTCTGGATGCTGCGGACGACGACGCGCCGTCTGCAGCGCCGCGCAATATTGCAGCCATCCGCCCGGCGGCGCGGCACCCGCCTGGCCCGCCGGCGACGGCCTCGTAGAGCTGCTCGTCGACGCGGAAAAACCGGCGGACGGAGGCCCACGGCACGGAGCGCTTAAACTCCTCGAGGCGGTCCCAGCCGTAGCGTGCGTCGCCTGCGCGCAGCGGCTCGAGCTCGGTGCGGTTGAGCATCGGTCCGATCGCGCGAAGCAGCCGATCGTGCGAGTCCAGCGTGCACACCGCCCAGTGACGCGAGGCCTCCGTGATGCCGTGGATCATCCGCCGCTGCCGGCTGGGCTCGCTAAAGTAGTACGTGACGGGCGTGGTGGCCGCCTTGTCGAACGAGTGGTGCAACTGACGAAACCAGCCGGCGCGGAGTAACGTGCTCACCGTCGCGGTGGGCGAGCAGCCGGCCGATCGCGCGCCCGCGTCGCCGCCATATACGTTTGTGTACACACATGCTGCTCGAGCTCTGCGACCCTCGCCCACAGCGCCTGCAAATCACACGAGGCAGGCGGGTCGAGGAGAATCGCGAGCAGTGCCGGAGAGCTGCAGCCAATGTGGGGTGACGGCAACAGCGGCAGGGTGGCAACGGGAGCGCACCCTGCCGGAGTCCGTCCCCTCCCCCCGTACCCCTCCCCCACCTTGGGCCGCCGCGAACCATCGAAAGGTCTGATCTCCAAAAAGAGCTCTCGGCCTGCCGCGCGCGCCCGCGCCCCGCCCCTTTTGCGCAGCAACAAACTTCATGGCCCTCCAAATTCGGGTCGGAGCGTAGCGGAGTGGGCCCCGAGTTTGAAAAGGGCGACGGACGCTTGCGTCCTAGCCTCCAACAACGCCTCCCCGGCGCAGAGGGGCCCCCGGAGGGATGCTCAACCGCCCCACGCCACGCCGCTTGCGGCGGTCCTATTCCCAGCTCGCGTTCTTTTTTGTGTGTGAACTCGACCCCTCCTCGTCAGCAGAGCCATCACGGTCAACCGCACCTCCGCGCATCCTGACCGCGCCGAAACCTCGTGAACGCCGCCGCGCCGCGTTTCTGTTGCGTCATTTGCGCCGCGCGATATGGCCGGGGAACCGCTGCTGCCGCGAGAGGACGTGATCGCGTACGCCGCATCCAAGCGTAAAAGTGAGGACGCGCCCTTCACGGCGACCACCACCATCACCCCCTCCTCCTCGTCGGGCGACGCCAAGGCGGGCGGGTACAAGCAGCTGCTAGAGGAGGGCGAGGAGCCGCCTGCGGCGGCGCGGGGTGGCGTGTGGGGCGCCTTTGACGCGGCGCGGCAGTGGGTCGGCGACGTGGTTGGCAGCGCGTACGAGTATGTCAATAAGCGGTGCGGCATCGAGACAAAGATCCGGCAGGCGCGCAGCTGTGCGCGCATATCGATTCGCAAATGCGTGCCGGCGCCGATCCAGAAGCGACTCCCCTGCTTTGGGTGGATCGACGAGGCGCTCAAGCCAGGCCCCATGTACGACGACGAACCCAAAACGCTCGAAGGCGCGAGCAAGGCCGCGCGAAATACACATGCGGCGAGAAGCAAGATGAGAACGGCGTGTTTTGAGGTAGGCATCCAAAAGAAGACGGACGAGATGCGCGCGGCGTTCAGAGAGGACGCACAGCGGCGTCTCGCGAAGTTGGCGGGTGGCTCCCTGCCCGTGAAGCCCGTGACTGTTCGGTGGGGGCCTTTGCCAGGGGCGGCTCGCGAAGTCCCCCGTTGAGGCCGGAGGCACATGCACATAGGCCGAACCAGCAAGGCTCCGCGAAAGCCATGGCGGAGCGTATCGTCTCCAGGTGCGGCGCGCCGAAAAAGGGGCACAAGTGCACCGCGGTCGAGTTCGACTTCCAAACGGGACAGCCATTGCTTCCGAAGAAGGTGTGCGAGCTTCCGACCTGCCCGCTCACCACCACTTGCCTTTGACGATGCGCACCCGCGCCGAATCGACAGGACTGGAGCAGGGAGGAGGATGAGCTGATTGTGCGCGAGGTGGTGTCGAATGGTGGCCGTTGGCGCAACATCGCCAAGCAGCTGTCGGGCCGAACCGACGACGCCGTGCGCAATCGATGGAATCGCCTCAACTCGCTCATGGGCGGCGGTGGGCGCGCCTCCAAAGAGGAGAAGCCTCAAGGATGGGGGGTGCACGCTGATGATCCTGGTAGCAGAAACACCCAAGGCCAAGCCAGCGAGGTTGTCGTCGAGCAAGGCGAAGGCCGTCGTGAGAAGCGTCAAGCGTGTGAAGCATGAGAGCAAGTCTGGTTTACTTAGAACTTAGCGTGTGCGAACCGACCGGTACTAGCATACTAGCGCTTGCTGGCAGGGGGGCCGCTCGCCGCGCTGCGCCTCTCTGGCGCCCATACGGCTTCACTGCCGCCCCCCCGCCCCGCGCCCCGCGCCATCCCCACATGGCCATCCCGCAGAACAACTCAAACGGTCCGTGTGCAACCCCGAACCCGCCCCAAAGACGCTACCTGTACTCTGTACTCGAGAGAGGCAACTTACCCGCCTCCCCGCCCCTGGGAGAGAGGCGCCGGGTGGGTTGGAGTCGGCGCTGCCCGCTGCCGGCGCAAACTCCGCCGCAGCAGCCGCCACCCTCAGCCGTCGAACTCGAGTTCGCACACGACTACGTACTTCATCTGGATCTGCGAGACGTCGTAGACAATGTACTCGTTGTAGAGGAGAGCCGCCCGCGCCTTGCCGCCCTCCGCCTTTTGCAGCCGCGCGAAGTTGGCCTTCATGTACTCGGAGTCGCCCGCCTCGCCCATCGGCACGCGGATCGCGCCGCCCTCGATCGAGCTCGCGCCCCCGTCGGCGGGCGCGAACTTGCCCACGCCCCAAGTCGACGCCTTGCCCGCCTTCTTGCAGCTCTCCGCCGCCTCGTACTCTGCGTTGAGCCGCTCGTACTGCGAGCCGAGAGCGACGTCGCAGAGCAGCAGGACGGCGGTCGGGTTGGCGGAAGTGGCGCCGCAGTAGTTTGCCGACTTGGAGCTCATGTCTGCGAAGTAGACGCCCTTGCCAAACATGTAGCCCGTGACGGGCGCCTCGGGCGGCGCGATGCGCAGCCCCTGCGAGAGGATGCCCGCCCAGTTGGTCAGGCGCGAGCCGTGCCACAGCAGCTGCCGGTTGGCGAGCGACGCCTTGAAGCCCGGCTGCTCGGCCGCGCGCGAGACGGCGAGCACGTCCTTGACGTTGATCTTGTACGTGTCGTGCGTCGAGCCGTGCGTGTTGGCCGCGTACCGCCGGACCATCTCGTGCTCCGCCTCCGACGCCGGCGCGAGCCCGCACTGGAGTTGCGCGTACATAGCGTCGAGCGGGTGCTGCTCGGCGGCCGGGCCGAGGCTCTTCGAGAGCTTCTGCGACTCTTGCACCTGCAGCAGCGCCTCGACCATGTCGAGCTTGTCCTGTTCACAGTCACGCGCGTGTGAAGAGACGCTGTGCGCAGCGGCCCTCCCGCATGTCGAGCCCATCCTTGAGCATCGGCAGCGAGTCGATGACGGGCGGCACCTGCGGCAGAGGGCGAGGGCGAGGCTGGAGGGGGGGCGAGGCTGAGGGGCGAGGGCGAGGGCCAAGGAGTCCGCCCT
This sequence comes from Emiliania huxleyi CCMP1516, assembly GCF_000372725.1. Classification (NCBI taxonomy): domain Eukaryota; phylum Haptophyta; order Isochrysidales; family Noelaerhabdaceae; genus Emiliania; species Emiliania huxleyi. Next base: position 627,527 of record NW_005200784.1, on the reverse strand, counting down.
TCTGGTGGCTCCGTCGGCCTCCGGGGGGGGGGGAGAGTTGCTCCGGGAGAGCGGCGGGAGGGCGCCTCGTCGAGGCCGAACTTGTGCGGGATCGTCGTGTAGAAGTGCGTCGTCAGCGTGAGCAGCCGGTGCTTCTGCTCGTCGCCGTCTGCCGCCGGCGTCTGCAGCTGCGTCGCGACGCGCGTGAGCGCCTCGTAGCCGCGCTTGATCTGCGCCGTCGAGATGGAGCCGAGAGGCATCTTTTCGAGGTCGACGTGCATCTCCTGCAGCTGCGCAGCCATCATCTTCTTGTCGCCGATCAGAGACACGAACCGCGCTACCGGCGGCGGCAGCGACGAGCCCATCGCGGAGCCGCTGGCCGACTTGCCGCCGCCGCCCGCCGCCGCCTCGCCCGTCGCCTCGTCGGAGAGCTGGCCCGGCAGCAGCGTGACCGCGTACCCGCTAGGGTGCTGCACCGGCGGCTCGCACCACTCAAAGTCGCACTTGGCGAGCTTCTTGAACTGTTCGCGAAACTCCTTCTTGGCGCCTGCGCGTGGGAGGGGACAGACGGGTCGCCGACGGTGCCCGATCTGCCCTATCCCGGTCCTATCCCGGTCCTATCCCGGCCCTATCCCGGTCCTATCCCGGCCCTATCCCGGTCCTATCCCGGCCCTGTCTCGGCGGCATCTCGGCGGCATCTCGGCGGCATCTCGCCGTCGAGGTCGACGCCGTGCTCGTGGACGACGTCCGAGTTGAGGTAGCCCGGCACCGACTTGCTCTTGCCTCCGCCTGACTTGCCGCCCGCGCCGCCGCCGCCGACGCGGCCCCACGCGCGGTAGACGCAATACGAGGAGCCCGTCTGCAGCAGCTGCATCTTGTAGTACTTGTTTGTGCCGTCGGCGAGGTCGACCGCGTTGAGGACCGAATGCCACGCCTGCCGCCGTTGCGGAGGGGGAGGGGTGGGAGGGAGGGCGCGGGCGGCGGCGGCGGCGGCGGCGGCGGCGGCGGCGGCGGCGGCGGCGGCGGCGGCGGCGGCGGCGGCGGCAGTGGGGCGGAGCAGCAGGGCTGTGCTCGCCAGGTTGTACTCGTCGATGAAGACGCCCGTCCCGGCGGGCTTATTCGCCTCGGGGTACACCGTCGCGAGAGCGGAGCCCTGAGCGACGAGCGGCAGCACCTTGCGAGGCCCCTTGCTCGACTTGGCCTTGCGCTTCTCGGCAAGCTGCGCCCTCGTGATCGAACCCTTCAGAAAGGGCAGCGGGGGCCCGCGCTCTCCGTCCGGGTCGAGGAGGTACGCCGCCATCTCGCGCCGCCGCCGCAGCACCAGCCCGCTCGCGCCCGCCCGCGCCGCGGCGGGGGCGCCGCCGCTCGCGCCCGCCGCCGACGAGGCGGCGGAGGAGGACGCGCCGGTCTTTGCCCTCTTGCTCGGGGGCGCAGCGGCCGCCTCGGACGGCGCGCCTGTCGCCTGCGCCGCGTCGTACGCCTGCTCGGAGCGCGCCGCCTCCTCCGCCTGCACCGCCTGCCGCAGCCGCTGCACGAGCTGCGGCTTGTTTCCGCCCGTCGCGAGCCCGCGCGTCTCGAGCTCCGCGCGCAGCTCCGGCACGCGCATGCCGCTCACCTGCTCGGCGGCCAGCTCCGCCTCGCTCATCGGCGCGTCCGCCTCGGCCGCCTCCTCGTCGCTGCTGTCCCCCGTCAGGTCGATCGCCGCCGCCGCGCGCTTGCCGCGCGCCTTGCCGCCGCTCTTGCCGCCGCCGCTCTTGCCGCCGCCGCCGCTCTTGCCCGTGCTCTTGCCGGTGCTCTTGCTGGAGCCGGTCGCGGGCGGCAAGCCCGCGAGCGCGAGGATGTAGTCGGCAGAGACGGCCGGCACGCCCGCCTTGGCCGCCGCCGCGAACTTTGCCGACGGCTTCTTCTTGGCCGCCTCCGCCTCGGTCGAGACCAGGATGGAGACCGAGCGGCCGTCGCCGATGGAGCCCGAGACCCACTCGCCGCCGTGCGCCTCGACGATGGACTGGATCTCCTCGGCCTTGGGCGTCGTCGAGCCGACCGACGCCACGACGAGCCCCGCCATCACGTACTTTGCGTCGCACGACCCGTCCAGCTCCTCGTCGTCCCCCGAGTCGATATCACCATGCAGATCGCCATGGAACGGCTCGACGTTGGGGCCCCCGCCTTGGACGTCCGTACCGCTGCCTTGGATGTTGACGCCGCTCGGGCCGGCGGCGGCGCTGCCGCCGGCCGCACCGGCTGCCGGAGCGAGCGCCAGCACCGGCGCGTCCTTCGGCGGCGACCAGTCCTTGAGCGCGCGCGCGAGCGGCTGCGTGGGCTCAAACACGCCCGCTCGCTTGGTGCGGCCGCGCATCTCTTCCGAGCCGAGCGGCTCGTCAAAGACGGAGTCGAGGACGAGCGAGAAGCGGCAGGAGGTGGTGCCGGCGGCGAAGCCGGCGCAGCGGATCATCCCGCCCTCCCCCACCAGGGCATTGCACTCGCAGAACGGGCACGGCGGAAGCAGCCCGGACACGAGCGAGTCGCCAATCATGTAGGCGAGCTCGGCGGGCGACATCTTGTCGGTGATGAAGCGATCGTTCTCCTCGAGCGCCTCGCGCAGCTGTTTTTTGGGCACGCTCGCCACCTTGTCGACCACGCCCCAGACCAGCTCGTTGAGCCGCTTCGCCTTCTTCACCGCCGGCTTGCTCTCATCGAGCGGCATCTTGAGGGCGTCGGCGAGCGCCGCCTGATCGGCCCAGCGCAGCCGCTGCACGCCCTTGAAGGCGCCGGGCCCGGAGGCCTTGGGGGCGCACGCCACGTGGTGGAAGTGCATGTCGAAGCCGTCGTGCCACTGCGAGCGCACCTTGACGCCGCAGCGGACCTCGCCCTGACCGATGCCGCGGCCGCAGCCCTTGCAGGACGCGCGGCTGGTGGGCGCGTAGTCGAGCCGGAGCTTGTCCGGGATGGAGGAGTCGTCGCCGCCGTAGGACATGACCAGGATCGCCGCCGTAGGAGTCGCCGCCCGTGGATCAGGTGGTTGCGATGAGTGGTCGCTCTGGCAAGAGGCCCGCAGCGCTGAAGAAAATACCCTGCCGGTACTAGTAGGACGGTGTGCGCTGGTCTGTGAGAGAGGTTGAGGTGCGAGCCCTGGAGGCCCTGGGGATTCACATAAACGCAAACCTCGGGCCCGCTGTGTTCACGCCGAACGGATGCCAGCCCTATACCTACGAGGCCATCTCTCTCTCGTCTCTCGTGTCTCGAGGTTCTCGAGGTGGAGGATATCCTTTGGCCGCGTTGGGTAGCGAGGATTGGTGTGACGCGATCCACGCAGGCGTGTTTTCTGACGGCCGACCGTCAGTGCACGGAGTTGCCCCTTCTGGCCTTCTCCGACTGCCCCGGCTAGTTCCCGAGGTCGTCGGGTGTGACCCCTTCGTCCCCCGAGACCTAGCGCGGGTGGGTTGGAGGGGGCTCGCTGCAAGGAAGGGCTGTGTAAGAGGCCATTGCGGATCCATGGGGCGCCAGACCGAAGCGCGCTGACCGAGCTGGTTGCATCCGTTACATGTGTGCATGTATAGGCCTTTGAACCTGCTGTTTCTTTTTTTGCAAATAATTCTTTTTTACCTCCGAGTGTCTGAGATGTCTGACACTATGCACCCATACTACAGAGCCGGGTATTCAAGCGATTGGCCAGACATGTATCAAAGAGGAGGTCCCTACACCGCCCGGTCTACCCTCCGAGGTCCATCGGCGGCGTACCCGTGTTGAGCACTTGAGCACTGGATAGGGTCGATTCCGCGTGGTACGGGACCCCGTACCCGTGTTTGTTATCAATGACACCCCCCCGCCCCAGTGTGCAGTGAACACCGTCGCGTGAGGGGGACGAGGGGGCGAACAGACGATATCGTGTGGGGTCCCCTAATACCGCAGGGAATCGACCCTCTCGTCCTGTGAAGGTCCCTACGTCTCGGTTTGCTCCTCTTTGCTTTATTCTTCTCCCTAACATCCATCCCTCGTTTTGCCGTCCTACCGGAGAAGCAACGGGTTCGCCCCGGACGCCGACCCGTTCGCTTGACCGGCGCGCGTACACGTAGCGTACGGAGGTGCGGTGCTGCGTCGGTATCCCGCTGAGTAAGCGTGTCCGCTGGCGCTGCCCAGGGGACCGCATGGGGACCAGCAATAGTTTCCGTTTCCTGGAGACCTATGCAGAGTGGATTCCTACATCCTCCCTCGCAGTACCTCCAGCCTCGAGAGCCGCGAGCCGTTGCGCCAGACCCCTCATCTCCTCTCTCGCCTCCGCCTCTCGCGTCCTCGCCGCCTCCTCCCGAGCCATCGCCTCTGACAGTGCAGCCTCGAGCCGCGCCACCCTCGTCAGCAGCCCGCCCTGCCCTACCCCCTCTCCCGAGGCGGCCGACGCTGGCGCCCGCTGGCCGCGCACCGGCTCCCGCTGCAGAGCGAGGGCGACACTGCCCTCCACGGGATCAACGGCCTGCACTCCCCGCGCTCCCGACTCTCCCCCCGCCCCCATGGTGCGTGCGCTGATCGCTGGTGCCGCCACCTCGCCGCCGACACCCCTCTCCCTCTCCCGGAGCGCCGCATCTCTCGCCGCATCGACCTCCGCCTCCGCCTGTGCCCGCCGGCGCCGCTCCTCGGCATCGCCCTGGGGCTTCGCCAGCTGCTCTCTCCGCGCCTCTCGCTGCTCGTCGAGCTCCCTCGCGTATCTCGCCGCCTCTCTCCGCGCCTCTCGCTCCGCCTCCTCTCGCACCGCCGCCGCTGCCGCCTCCGCCTCCGCCTCCGGTTCTGCTGCTGCTGCTGGCTGCTTTGCGTCGGCCTCTCCCTCCGATTCCTCGCTCTCCTCACTCTCCGACCCCTCACTCTCCTTGCTCTCAGAGGAGACCTCGCCCGCTGCCGTCGGCTGCGGTCGGGGTGGCTGCGCCCCCTTCTTCTTGTTCTTCTTGTTCTTCTCCGCCTCCTCCTCCGCAATCAGCTCCTCTTGCAGCGCGATCCTTCGCGCCTCCTCCGCGGCCGCCGCCTCGGTTGCCCGTGCCTCCGCCGCTGCCTTCGCGCGCAACGCCGCCTCCTCCTGTTTCCGTGACTGTGCCGCCTCGTTTGCGCGTGCCACCGTCTCTGCTGACGGCCGAAGCTTGCACCAAGCATCCCGCGAAGGGACAGCAGCCAAAGGCCGAAGGATGAGAGCAGCCTCCGTTGCACTTTTAAGCAGCTCGCTGCGTTCCCGGCAGCCGTTCCAGCTCTGCCCGCCCGATAAGATGACGCTCTTCAGCTCGCGATTAGACATGGCATCGATCGCACGCTCATCTGAGCAGGCTCGCTCACTCGCGGACGCCATGTCGAGCAGCAGCTTCACGTTGACTGCGAGGCGGTCGATGAGCGCCGTTTGCGGCTTCGGAAGCGCGATCTTGGTGGAAGCGACAGGTTCTTCTTGCGACTTGGCGTGTAGCTGGACCGTTGGGAAGTATCCATCTGTATCTAAGTTAATCGTGCAGTCGATCGTCACCTGTCCTCGGGGGAGAGGTGGCAAGCCGCTCAACGTCACGTCTCCCAACTTCAAGTTTTGGGCGAGACTCGAGCTCTCGCCGGCGTATATGGAGACGCGAAGCTCTCGCTGGTTGTCCACGGAGGTGATGAATGATTCGGGGTTCTTAGCCAGTAAAGTTCGGCCTCGAGGAATGACGACCTTCATGACGCCGTTTTTGGCGACGCCCACAGACATGGTCGTGACGTCCAGTTGAAGCAAACCATCAAACTCGGGGTGGTACTGAGAGCCGAGTTTTCGTGCAAGGATGGCCGCTCCGCACACCGGAGCGGTGGACCAGTCCATGTCGATGGCACCGTGCTTGGCAGGAGTACTGAGACCTCTCCGCATGGCCTCACTCGCCAGCACGAAGTGGAGCTGTCTGCGGCAGGCGCGATGCGCCGCCTCAACGGCGTGTATCCTCTGCTCCACTGATGCCTCGGCATCAAAGCGCACGAAGTGGAGCCCTTCCGCAATGCCCTCCTCCACACACACGATGTAGACTGCGTCATCGCCGCATATAAGAACATTGCGCTCCTCCCTCGAATGGAGCGCGCGGCAGCAGGGGGTGCAAGCATACATCAGAGCGGGTCGGCAGCGTCGCACCTCAAGTCCCGCCATCCGCGCAGCGGCATCGACCGCAGCAACGTGGAACGCATCAAAGTCTGCAGGGACGCCCAATACGACACCGGTCACCGTGTCCTCCAGAAAATCCTCGGCGCGCCGCTTGAGGTGGCCGAGAAGCAGCGCGAGGAGCTGCTCGGCGGTCCAGGTCTTATCCAACGCTCTCGCGCTTGCGCTGCTGGCGACATGCCTCACGACGGGGATTTCCTTCAGAGCACCGGCCGCGTCGCCCGCGAGGCACGTGTGCGCGGTGAAGCCCACAATCGACCGCGTGGTGTAGATGGCGACGTGCTCACCATCAGCGCTGCTGTCTCTGCGCCAAATGCCGACGCGGCTGCGCTCATACCCGAGCTCCACGCCGATGATCATATGCAAGGCGTCAGGAGGCGATGCCTCGAAAGCGATCGATGTTCACCGCGCCCGTCGGTGCCGTAAAATGTATAAAAACGCGGCCCCAAGTGCGAGAGGTACGCACGCTGAGTTGCGCCGAGAGGCGAAAGAAGCCGCGAGAACAAGGGACCGGCAGGCGGCGGCGCCGCAGGACGAGGCAGAAGAGAACGACGCGACAGAGGGGGAAGTGACAAGGGAGAGAACGACGAGAGTGGGACGGCCGCGAGGTGGCACGAAGGTTGAAGCGAGAATCGGAGAGAGACTGCGAAGAGAGATAGGAAGAGGCAGACCCCCCAGGGTGGGCGACGGCTAGCGCATCACACCCTCCTCTCCTTAAAATCCCTGTGTGGTGGCGGCGTGCCGTTCTCCCATCCCTCCCTTGGGTTGTGTGTTTTCTTTCTTTCTTTTTTACGCTGGTTTCTCGCTCCGCTCACATCCATCGCCGACAGGAGTGTCACCGGCCCCGACCGAGTCTCCAGCCGAGCCGGTGGCCGACAGACATCTATGTCTGCACATTACATACATACATATCACCGGCCTCACTCACTCACTCATCGATCGATCGACGAGCGAGGCCATCCATGGCGGGGTCCAGCAACTCGAGAAGAGAAGAATCCAGAGTATCGACCTCTGGCTTGTCAGTCGCGGTCACTTGATGACCCCCATGAACTACAGCGATCGCCACCTCGGAACGCTGGCCTCTCCGCATACCGCAAGGCCCCCGGACCGCGTCGAACTCACGGCGCGGGCTCTCTCGGCTACGACGGGACCGGCCCCAGCTTCGGCTGAGGGCTGACAAGCTGCCGAGCCCAAATCACTGTGAGAGTCGTGATTTCTTGTTGGTTTTCAAATCTCTCTCTCTCTCTCTCGCAACTGCCAACTCGCCCTGCCTGAGGCTGAGCGTTTCCTCTTTCAACGAACGAAGGCACCTCTACGCTCCATCCAGCAACGGTGGTCTGGACCCTTTCTTTGCAAAAACCCGTGTCACCGTATATGGAGCAGCAAGCAGGCCGAGGTAAGCATCTAGCTTGCTTGCTTGCCGTCGCCTCGGCCCGCTGACTGATGTGTGTCGTGTGACGACCGACTCGGGTGGTGTGCGTGTTCTGTCTGTTTATTTAGGGTCTTTTGCGGGTCCTTGCGCTCCGGGAGAGCCTTCCGCGTCGTCATGCATTGTTGTTCCGTGTCTGATGAGTAGGCAGGAGGTAAACGACACCACCCCGGTCGAGGACCCGAATCCGCCCCCCGTGCGTCGCCGAGCTATGGCGGAGGACCAGGAGGAGGACGCGCCCATGCAAGACGCGCAGGATCCTGAGGAGGAGCTTCCGGAGCTCTCGCTCGACATCATCGACCTCATCAAGACGGCGCAGGCGCAGCACGGCCTCCGGCACGGCGACTACGGCCGGTACCGCTCGTACTGCTCGCGCCGGCTGCACCGGCTGCGTCGCGTGACGGGGTGCACGCACGGCAAGGGGCGGTACGTGAAGCGGCCGCTCGAGCCGGAGAGCGTGCGCGACGCGCGCCAGCTCATGCTGCCGCTCTTTTGCGCCGAGCGCGCGTGGGCGTTTGCGATGCAGCTCAAGCGCGAGAACACGCAGCAGGAGGCGCGGCCGCACTACCACCTGCTCGCGCGGCTGGCCAAGGCGGCGGAGTGGTCCGCCAAGCTGGCCGCGCTGTGCGCCGAGCGCGCCGACCAGCGGACCGACCTCGAGGCCAAGGCGTACTCGGCCTTCATGCACGGCAACGTGGCGCTCGAGCGGGAGAACTGGGCGCCGGCGCTCGCGTCGTTCAAGTCGACCGCCACGATCTGCACCGAGCTGGCGCGCGTGACGATGGCCGAGCAGGCCGCGCTCTACAAGCAGGCTGCTGCCCGCCGAGCTGGGGCCCTTCTGCGCGGGTCTCGGAGCCCTGCCGGAAGCGTCTCGGAACCGTCCCGGTAGGTGGCGGCCGAGGTGGAGCCGTCGATCCGATTCTGCTCGTACAACCTCCGACGGCTGGGCGGCGAGGAGGCGCGGGCGAGACACACGGGGGGGGGGGGGTCGAGGGGGGGGGGGGTCCAGGGGGGGGTAAAA
>NW_005200784.1:614747-618352 GCF_000372725.1 Emiliania huxleyi CCMP1516 | reverse complement strand
TTTTCCCCCCCCCCCCCCCCCCCCGGGGGTGGCCTTTCCCGGTTTTTTTTCCGGACTTCCCCCCCCCCCCCCCCCTCCTCCCCCTTCCTCCTCCTCTCTCCCCGTCGCCCTCCTTCTGCCCCTCCCCCCCTCCCCCTCCCCCTCCCCCTCCCCCTCCCCCTCCCCCCAGGCGAGCGCATCCCCCTCCGGACCGACAAGACGCGCCTCGGCTACTCGGCAGTCCAGCAGGCCCCCGCACCCGCGCCGCAGCCGCGCCGCAAGTGTCCTTCACACCCCCCGGAGCCGCGTGGGAGTCGCTTGCCTGCATCGCTTGCCTGCATCGCTTGCCTGCATCGCTTGCCTGCAGGCGCTCCTCGAGGTGCAGCGCTGCGAGGAGGGCGGCGGCAAGGAGGCGCGCGAGCCCCGCTAGAGGAGACGAGGCGGGACCAGAAGCCAGGCAGCGCGGGGCATCTGATGCCGCCGCCGCCGCCGCCGCCGCCTCTCAGGCGGGGGACAAGGCAGACAAGGGCGACGACTTGCTCGCGCTGTACGACAAGCTCTTCGTCGCGTGCAACGACGCGCTCGACTCGGTGCGGCTCGAGCTGCGCGACACCAATGAACTATTAATGAACTATTCATGAACTGTTCTTTAGGTGCGGCTCGAGCTGCGCGAGACCAAGAAGCGCGAGCAGAGCGCGAAGTCGGGCGCGGCCGAGGCGAGCTTGCTCACGCTGCAGGCCGCGCTGCTGTGGCAAAAGCTGCACCACACGGTCGTCGCACAGCGCTCCTCTTTGCTCGGCCGCCAGAGGTGACGTAGTGGCCGACTCGGTGATCGCCAACAGGCGCGCCGCAACCTCCTCCTCCTCGGACGGCTGCGCGAGGGCAAGGGGCCGGCCGGCAGCCGCAAGCGAGCCACGCCCGAAGACCTGGTCCGCCCCCCTCCCCCCCTTCCTACCGCCCCCCCCCTCCCCTTCCCGCCCCCCGCCCACGGCCCACGGCACGCCCACGGAGTGCGACCCCATCGCGCCCTCGCCGAGCCCCGCCGCCCCGCCGCCCCTGCTGCGGCCCGCCGCCCCTGCTGCGCCCCGCCGCCCCTGCTGCGGCCCGCGCCGAGGCTCTCCGCGCCACGGCGCAGGTGCGGCTGTACGACGCCGTGCTCGCCACTCTGGACGAGATGCGGTCGCTCCACGGCTACAAGGAGAACGAGGCGCTCATGGGCCAGCTGGCGGCGCGTTCGGCCGTTGCCAAGGCGCACCGCTGCTACTGGGTCTAATCAATAGTTAATTAATAGTTAATTAATAGTTAATTAACGTTGCCAAGGCGCACCGCTGCTACTGGGTCGCAACTAATTAACTATTAATTAACTATTACTTAACTATTAATTAACTATTAATTAACTATTAATTAGGCGCACCGCTGCTATTGGGTCGCCGAGTCGTACGGCGCCGTCTCAAAGTGGCGCGAGGCGGAGGCGCTGTACGAGCGGGCGGGACGTAGCCGAGAGGGGAGGCCAAGGGGCGAGGCGAGGGGCGAGGCCGAGGGGAAGGCCGAGGGGAAGGCCGATGGGCGAGGCGAGGGGCGAGGCCGAGGGGGGAGGCCAAGGGGCGAGGCCGAGGGGCGAGGCCGAGGGGTGCCCCCTCCCCTGGGCGACACCTCGTCGGCGGCGTCCCCCCTCCAGGCGGCTGCGCTCCTCTCCGAGGCGGAGGCGCTCCTCGACGACGACGCCGCGCAGGGCGGCGCCGCCGACGAGCTCGGCGCCCCCTCGGCCGACTGCGGCGGCTTCGGGCAGGGGGAGGACGCGGCGGCGCTCGCCGCGCTCGCCGAGGCTGTCGAGGGCGCAAAGGCGCGAGGCGGGGGGGAGGGACGGGTCGGAGGAGGCGTGCATGACACGTCCCCGACGCGTCGATGGCGCCGCCACCAGGCGAGGGCGAGGGCACGGGCCTACCTTGCGTCGCTCGAGGCGGCGGGCGAGGCGCCGGCGGAGGCGGACGGCGCCGGCGGCGCGCGTCACTCTCCCGAGGTCTCGCCCCAGAGAGAGTCCCTGAGCACGCCCGGCCAACCCGCCACAGGCCCGCCGCCGCTGCTGCAGCCACTTGACCGCTTCGACGCGAAGCCCGCCGAGCCGCTGTACGAGTTCCCGCCGCGGTGCGCTTTCGGGGCCGTGGGGGGGGGGGGGAGGGGGGTCGCGGCCCTGGACGCGTCTCTGGCTGTGCGTAGGCTCGAGCCGGTGCCTTGCAAGCCGCTCCTTTTCGACATTGCCCGCAACCAGATCACGTACCCCGACCTCGGCCCGCGGCTGCAGCAGCAAAAGGGGTCGACGTGGGGCAGCTGGTTCTCGCGCTGAGCCGACCAGAGCGGAGCCCGCCTATCTGGGAGCTCCGCGAGAGTATGGACAGACCCCTATCCGGCGCCGTCGCCGCGCTCTCCTGTGGCGCGCTGGGTGGCGCAGGCGCGAGCGCGCGGCACGTTGGCCGCAGCGGTGGGGTTCCGGGGAAGGGGGAGGCGGGGGGTCGTCCAAGAGCTCCGAATCGCTCGACTACGCGACCTGTGCACCCCCAACATATAAAAAATATTCGCCCTTGGTTTCTTGCCGTCGTCCCAGCTGTGAGAACTCCTCCAAACACCGGTGAAAAAGAAATTCTACGCGGCGCGCGCCGCCTCAGCAATGGGCTGGTGGTCGAACCTCACCATCGTTGTTCCGACGAGCCCGGTGCCGTCCAACCCTTCGACCGATACAATCAGGGCCGTGTTCGCTTCTTTCGCTCTCGTCAAAGGGCTGCCACGTGCACGAAAGCTGGTTCAGTTTGACGGGCCGCAGCGGCAGCTCGCACCACGGCGCGTGCAAGACTATGACGCCTTCGAGGCGCGGGTGCGGGAGCTGGCGAGTCAGCACGCCGACTTCGCGCACACTGCCATCTACCGCAGCCGCACCTTTCTGTTTGCTGCGCACAACCTGGCGGCGGCAGTGCGCAACGTGAACACCACCTTTATGCTCGTCCTTCAGGTCAGAGACGGGAGCGGGCCCACACAACCGCAGACCACTAAGGATCGCCTACCGTCCCGCAGCACGACTTTGTGCTCGCCCGAGCGTTCGACGCGGCCGGCTTGCTGCAGACAATGCGCCGGAACGCCGCCATCAAGCAGGTGCGCCTCAACGTGCGGGCAAACATCGCCAAAGGCTTCGACGGCTTCATCGCAAATTACTCTGGCGATTCGAGCGTGCCGCTAACGCGTACCTGCGGCTGGTGTGTGCGCAGAGTGCCTCGTGGCGGCTTCCGCACCTCTCTCGCCACACCCTCTCGCCCCGCACCCCACGGAGGGAGAGAGTTTCGCGAGAGAGGTCCGCGAGAAAGGCGCGCCCCTAGTCAGGTCGGACGCGGCGCACGTGGTGCACACGCGCTACTATCTCGACTTTTGCATCCCGATCAACGAGGCGGACTCGTTTGGCGGGAAGCGAAAGTTCATGGAGGAGTCGATGCACTACCGGATGCAGGCACGCGTCGCAGTCACTGCACGCGTCGCAGTTACTGCCGCGCTCCATGCACGGGCGCGGGAGGCACCGGCCTCGCACGCACTCTAAGCCCCCCCCCCCCCCGACGGACTTGCTACACTAGAGTCGTCGCAGC
>NW_005200784.1:601732-614406 GCF_000372725.1 Emiliania huxleyi CCMP1516 | reverse complement strand
GTCTGGTTTGGCGGGGAGCGAAAGTTCCCGGGGGAGCTCGAAGCGCTTCCGGATGCAGGCTCGGGTTGCAGTAGCTTCACGGGTGGCAGTTACTGCCCCGCTCCTGTGCACGGGGGAGGGGGGATCCGTTTTCGCCAGCTGTCTAAGCCCCCCCCCCCCCCTAATCCACCCCTTCCCCCCCCACCCCCCACCCCCCATCCACCCCTGTCCCGCCTCGCGTTGATCCCGCCGCCCACCGTGCAGCGCAACTTTATGCCGGGTGGCTGCTGGGAGCTCAAAAGGAACGCCTCCCTGGGCGGCCGTCCAACGGAGTGGCCAGACGACTTTGACAAGTACGGCACCTACCTCTACGGCGTCGCCTCGCCGTCCGACGGCAACTACATGGCGCACCGCACGCTGCGCGGCAGGGCAGAGCCACAGTGGGGCCTGGGCAACCACCTCGCGCCCGAGGAGGCCATGCGAGGCAGCTCTCAGCGGCGCGGCGGCCGGGGGAGAGGCGCTAGGAGAGGTAGTGGCCGTAGGAGAGGCAGAATCGGCGCGTGACGGCTTGTCTGGGGGCGGGGAAGCGTTGATGCTTTAATTCGCTAGTCCCCTTCCGCCGTACCCCATACGGACCGGCAATTTTACTGACGCAGGATAGAGAGGTGTCAGCAAAGGGGAGAGTTCCCGGGTGGGGTTTTGTTGAACTATCTATTAGATCATCTGACCAGGGCTGCGCGCGCTGCAGCGTGCAGGTCGGGTCCCACCTGGCGCACTGGGGCACTGCCACTGCGCACACTCGTGTGGTCAGAGAAGATCAGAGAGGCGGTGCGTGGTCACGTGGTAGGTACGTGGATCGTGGTCAGGTCACAGGTGGTCTGCGGCGGACGCGCGCGCAGTGTGCGCACCGAGACACCCTGGGAGTGCACTGGGAGCATGCCATGGCAGACGATGGGGCGAGTCACGATCTCTCAAAAGGGAGTTGGCGTCTCACTGTCATCAATAGAGCTTTCATCTCAATTCTCAAACCCTTGCTGCTAGAGAGAATCCTTCCTTCTGCTTCTCTATAACACGAGTTGTGGATCGCCGCCGGCAGCTTCCTTCCCGAGCGAAACGCCGTACGTAGGATACGACAGTGCCTTCACATTCATTTTGAAGAAGGTTTGTCTTCACATATTCACTCGGTGTGAGGGACCTCTTGTAAGATGTAAGCGCTGGGCACGCGGCGCGGTGAGGAGGGAGGAGGCTCCCCGGGCGAGGCCGGCCCGGCGAGCGGCGGCGCGCCCTCCTTCCTCCATCCATCCATCACACACACACACACACACACACACACACACACACACACACACACACACACACACACACACACACACACACACACACACACACACACACACACACACACACACACACACACACACACACACACACACACCGACTCGATCGGACCATCCATCCATCCACACCGACCGACTCGGACCGTGCGTGAAGTGGCCACAAAGCCCAAGAAGTGGTTGCCGTCGCGAATTTACTGCCGGCAATCTGGCATCGACGAGCCATTGATTTGCAAAAACTAGTTAGACGTCAAAGCTCCAAAACTTGAGCCGTGGTTGCCGCGCCAACGGGATCGTTGCAGCAAGCAAGAGGAGAGTGAATGCCGGCTGCTGAGTCTAGCGAAGGAGGAAAGTCTCTGTGAGCTGCGCTATGAGCACTGGTACTGCACTGGTGCATGATGCGCTGCCACTGCTATTGCTCCCGCGGAGCCCGCCGAGCCCGCCGCCGGCAACACCCCCGAAGCAATGCTTCCCATGGTGCTACAACAAGCTGGGCGAAGGCATTCCATGGGAGAGGCTCTGTCGCTGGGAGTCCTGCGGGGCGTGCATAGAGTGCTCTGTTCCTCGCGACCCTCCGTGGTGCCTTGTTCGCGCCACACCGGAAAGGTGCGCCGCTGACCCGTATGTACGTCAGGTCTGTTGGGTCCTGTGCACCCTGCCGCCGTCGCCGCCACCTCCTGTGCTGCCGCCGTTGGCACCGCCGCCGACGGACGCCGAGTACTGTGCCGATCTCGACGACTTGGCGCGCGAATGCGCGGATAAGTACGTCCTTAACGACTGCCCGGTCTCCTGCGCCCTGCAGCCGCCGTCTCTTCCTCCGTCGGCCCCTACGCCGTCGCCACCCTTTGTGGAAGAGGAGTGGTGCCTCGAGTACGGCACGCCGTACCTGTGCGCGCTGTACTGGTACGTGAAGCAGAGCTGCCCGCTGTCCTGTGCGCAGAACACGACGATACCGCTGCCGCCGCTGCCGCTGCCGCCATCGTCGACAGAGGCGCCGTCTGAACCTCCGATCACATCACCGCCGGGCCAATTACCCGCTTCGCCAGCCCCACCGACGCCACCACAGCCACTCTATACTCCACCGTTGCCTCCGCCGTCGCTGCCGCCGCCCTCGCCGCTCCCGTCGAGCCCGCCGAGTCCGCCGAGCCCGCCGAGCCCGCCGCCGGCAACACCCCCGAAGCAATGCTTCCCATGGTGCTACAACAAGCCGGGCGAAGGCATTCCATGGGAGAGGCTCTGTCGCTGGGAGTCCTGCGGGGCGTGCATAGAGTGCTCTGTTCCTCGCGACCCTCCGTGGTGCCTTGTTCGCGCCACACCGGAAAGGTGCGCCGCTGACCCGTATGTACGTCAGGTCTGTTGGGTCCTGTGCACCCTGCCGCCGTCGCCGCCACCTCCTGTGCTGCCGCCGTTGGCACCGCCGCCGACGGACGCCGAGTACTGTGCCGATCTCGACGACTTGGCGCGCGAATGCGCGGATAAGTACGTCCTTAACGACTGCCCGGTCTCCTGCGCCCTGCAGCCGCCGTCTCTTCCTCCGTCGGCCCCTACGCCGTCGCCACCCTTTGTGGAAGAGGAGTGGTGCCTCGAGTACGGCACGCCGTACCTGTGCGCGCTGTACTGGTACGTGAAGCAGAACTGCCCGCTGTCCTGTGCGCAGAACACGACGATACCGCTGCCACCGCTGCCGCAGCCGCCTCCGCCGTCGCCGCTGCCTGGTGCAGCCTGCCTCGCCAACGCCGTTGACCTCGACTTCTCCCGCTCCAGCCTCACCTCGAACAACCTCGGAGGCGGCGGGCCGGCGGACGGCAACTCGTCGCAGATGCGCTTCTCGCCGGTCGGCTCGATCGACGGTGTCAGCTTCGACCTCGTCGTCGCTGTCGCGCCGGGCAGCAACTACTCCTGCGACGCGTCCGCGCCCCGGGGAGATGGAGGTGACGACGAGCGAGGCTGCGAGAACAGAGTCAACGACAGCTTCGGGCAGATCCGGCTCGCCCGCGCCGACCCGCTCGGCGAGGCGACGCTGCGCTTTTCCTTTGTCGACACGAGCACCGACGCGCTGGTGACGCTCCCCGCCTTCTACTTCTCCTTCGTCGACCTCGACTCGCAGGACGGCGCCAACGCACTGTCCGAGGCGGTGGGGGTGGGGGTGGGCAGCGTCGCGGGCTACTCGCTGGACAGGGGCACTGAGGTGAGCGTGGCGTGCAGCGACGGCAGCTGGGGCTCCGGCGGCGCACTGCATGTGTCGCCGTGCTTGCCGAGCGAGGAGATCGTCTTCAGCGCAACGACACAAGGCAAGCCCTCCGACGATCCGGCCAATCCCTCGAGCATGACGGAGGAGCAATTAGCCAGGTCTGTGCGGCTCGCGTTCGTCCACAAGGCTTCCTTCGAAGTGACGCTGTACGCACCGTGCTCGTTGGGAGGCGGCTGCGGCGGTAGCGCGCTCTTCTCCTTCGCCGGCGATGTAGCGCAGATGAGCTCATCCGTGTGCCTACCCATTGCCCCGCTCTCACCGACGCTATCGCTTGAACCGCCCTCCGCACCCTCGCCCTTTGTACCTCCGCCCTTCGCCCCGTCGTCGGAATCCTCCTCTGCAGACAGTGACAGCAACAGCGATGGCACGCCCGATGCAGCTGCACAACCCCTGCGGCCGCCGCCACTTGTACCGCCACCGCTTGCGCCCTCTCCCTTAGTCCCACCGCCAGCACCGCCCTTTGACGAGGCGTCTTGCTCGGAGTACGGCACGCCACACCTGTGCTCGCTATACTGGTACATACGGGAGACCTGTCCACAGTCGTGCTTGCCGGATCCCCAGCCCTTGATGCCATCACCCTATGCTCCGCCGCCCCTTGCACCACCGCCATTGTCTCCTTCGGGACCAATCTCCGCAGACAAAGACGGCGACGGCCTCCCCGACGCCGAGGAGGGCACGGCCGACAGCGACAGCGACGGCATCCCCGACGGCAGGGAGTCTAACACCGCCGACGCCGACAGCGACGGCAGCCCCGATGCGGAGGATCCTGATTCCGATGGCGACGGTATCCCCGACGCCGCCGAGGGCTCCGGCGACAGCGACAGCAACGGCGCGCCCGACGCTGCCGAGGGCTCTGGCGACAGCGACAGCGACGGCGCTCCCGACGCTGCCGAGGGCTCTGGCGACAGCGACAGCAACGGCGCGCCCGACGCTGCGGAGGGCTCTGGCGACAGCGACAGCAACGGCGCTCCCGACGCTGCGGAGGGCTCCGGCGACAGCGACAGCGACGGCGCGCCCGACGCTGCGGAGGGCTCCGGCGACAGCGACAGCGACGGCGCGCCTGACGCTGCGGAGGGCTCTGGCGACAGCGACAGCGACGGCGCGCCCGACGCTGCGGAGGGCTCTGGCGACGGCGACAGCGACGGCGTGCCTGACGCCAAGGACACAGACTCAGACGACGACGGCATCCCGCCCTCATCGCCGCCGCCGCCCTTAACACCAGACGCGCTGGCGGCGTGCGACACCAGGCTCGTGGAGCTGGACTTCGCCGGGTACTGCGACGACGATCCGTACAGCGACACCGGCCAAAAGCGGGCCTATGCGGAGCGCATTACTGGCAACCTCATCTCGGAGACGGGCATCCGGCTGTCGCGGCTGGGCGAGCACCAAGGAGTGGTGTTCGACTTGGTCGTCACGTTTGCCGCGGAGGCGGAAGACGTGTCAGTCTCTAATCTTTGCGATGACGCGTCGTGCATCTTGCAAAAGATATGCGAGGGGGCCCGAGACGACCCGGGCTGCAGCATCCAGTGTGGCGCCTTCATCTTCAAGGTTGCTGTCGGGACCAGGGCGACACTGGGGCTCGAGTTTGTGGTTGCGGGCACCGACACGGCGTATAGCATACCGGGCACCTACCTGTCGTGGTTCGACATAGACGGCGAGCCAAAAGGCCCCCCTGCCGAAAAGGCAGAGGCACTGGCAGTCAGAGGTGCAGAAGTCACGGTCGAGGACGTCATTTGCACGTCGTGCGGCGGGGCCACCAACTGCTCCTCGGGGGTGGGCAATAACCAGGACTCAAAGAGGCTGTGGAAGGACGAATCCCCCCCCACTTCGGTCCAAGCAGTAACCGCCGGCTACGTAGAGATAAGCGCGCGAGAGCACGAGACGGACGGCTGCACAGCACGCTCTGATCCAAACTGCCCTGGATGCGATGGCAATCTCTCGAACATCTATGGCTATGCTTGGTCCCAGGACGACCTGGATGCCACGGTCTCCGTGAAGCTAACCGGCCCGTTCTCGAAGCTGTACCTGGACCTTTCGATGGGCTTTGGGAACACCCCCACGACGAGCGCTGCCAACCGTCTCGACCAGACCACAGGCTTGGCTGGAGGAGGCTTCGTCATCAACGGCCCGGGGCCGCTCGTTGGCGAGTGCGTGTACGAGCCGCCGCCGCCGTTTCTACCTAGTCCTCCCTCGTTGCCACCTGCCCCTCCGCCGCCCACGCCGCCGCCGCCCTCGACCTCGCCCTCGCCGCCGCCACCCTCGCCCTCGCCGCCTCCGCCGCCCTCGCCGCCCCCGCCCTCATCGCCGCCGCCGCCCTTGACGCCGAACGCGCTGGCGGCGTGCGACACCAGGCTCGTGGAGCTGGACTTCGCCGGGTACTGCGACGACGATCCGTACAGCGACACCGGCCAAAAGCGGGCCTATGCGGAGCGCATTACTGGCAACCTCATCTCGGAGACGGGCATCCGGCTGTCGCGGCTGGGCGAGCACCAAGGAGTGGTGTTCGACTTGGTCGTCACGTTTGCCGCGGAGGCGGAAGACGTGTCAGTCTCTAATCTTTGCGATGACGCGTCGTGCATCTTGCAAAAGATATGCGAGGGGGCCCGAGACGACCCGGGCTGCAGCACCCAGTGTGGCGCCTTCATCTTCAAGGTTGCTGTCGGGACCAGGGCGACACTGGGGCTCGAGTTTGTGGTTGCGGGCACCGACACGGCGTATAGCATACCGGGCACCTACCTGTCGTGGTTCGACATAGACGGCGAGCCAAAAGGCCCCCCTGCCGAAAAGGCAGAGGCACTGGCAGTCAGAGGTGCAGAAGTCACGGTCGAGGACGTCATCTGCACGTCGTGCGGCGGGGCCACCAACTGCTCCTCGGGGGTGGGCAATAACCAGGACTCAAAGAGGCTGTGGAAGGACGAATCCCCCCCCACTTCGGTCCAAGCAGTAACCGCCGGCTACGTAGAGATAAGCGCGCGAGAGCACGAGACGGACGGCTGCACAGCACGCTCTGATCCAAACTGCCCTGGATGCGATGGCAATCTCTCGAACATCTATGGCTATGCTTGGTCCCAGGACGACCTGGATGCCACGGTCTCCGTGAAGCTAACCGGCCCGTTCTCGAAGCTGTACCTGGACCTTTCGATGGGCTTTGGGAACACCCCCACGACGAGCGCTGCCAACCGTCTCGACCAGACCACAGGCTTGGCTGGAGGAGGCTTCGTCATCAACGGCCCGGGGCCGCTCGTTGGCGAGTGCGTGTACGAGCCGCCGCCGCCGTTTCTACCTAGTCCTCCCTCGTTGCCACCTGCCCCTCCGCCGCTCACGCCGCCGCCGCCCTCGACCTCGCCCTCGCCGCCGCCACCCTCGCCCTCGCCGCCTCCGCCGCCCTCGCCGCCCCCGCCCTCATCGCCGCCGCCGCCCTTGACGCCGAACGCGCTGGCGGCGTGCGACACCAGGCTCGTGGAGCTGGACTTCGCCGGGTACTGCGACGACGATCCGTACAGCGACACCGGCCAAAAGCGGGCCTATGCGGAGCGCATTACTGGCAACCTCATCTCGGAGACGGGCATCCGGCTGTCGCGGCTGGGCGAGCACCAAGGAGTGGTGTTCGACTTGGTCGTCACGTTTGCCGCGGAGGCGGAAGACGTGTCAGTCTCTAATCTTTGCGATGACGCGTCGTGCATCTTGCAAAAGATATGCGAGGGGGCCCGAGACGACCCGGGCTGCAGCACCCAGTGTGGCGCCTTCATCTTCAAGGTTGCTGTCGGGACCAGGGCGACACTGGGGCTCGAGTTTGTGGTTGCGGGCACCGACACGGCGTATAGCATACCGGGCACCTACCTGTCGTGGTTCGACATAGACGGCGAGCCAAAAGGCCCCCCTGCCGAAAAGGCAGAGGCACTGGCAGTCAGAGGTGCAGAAGTCACGGTCGAGGACGTCATCTGCACGTCGTGCGGCGGGGCCACCAACTGCTCCTCGGGGGTGGGCAATAACCAGGACTCAAAGAGGCTGTGGAAGGACGAATCCCCCCCCACTTCGGTCCAAGCAGTAACCGCCGGCTACGTAGAGATAAGCGCGCGAGAGCACGAGACGGACGGCTGCACAGCACGCTCTGATCCAAACTGCCCTGGATGCGATGGCAATCTCTCGAACATCTATGGCTATGCTTGGTCCCAGGACGACCTGGATGCCACGGTCTCCGTGAAGCTAACCGGCCCGTTCTCGAAGCTGTACCTGGACCTTTCGATGGGCTTTGGGAACACCCCCACGACGAGCGCTGCCAACCGTCTCGACCAGACCACAGGCTTGGCTGGAGGAGGCTTCGTCATCAACGGCCCGGGGCCGCTCGTTGGCGAGTGCGTGTACGAGCCGCCGCCGCCGTTTCTACCTAGTCCTCCCTCGTTGCCACCTGCCCCTCCGCCGCCCACGCCGCCGCCGCCCTCGACCTCGCCCTCGCCGCCGCCACCCTCGCCCTCGCCGCCTCCGCCGCCCTCGCCGCCCCCGCCCTCATCGCCGCCGCCGCCCTTGACGCCGAACGCGCTGGCGGCGTGCGACACCAGGCTCGTGGAGCTGGACTTCGCCGGGTACTGCGACGACGATCCGTACAGCGACACCGGCCAAAAGCGGGCCTATGCGGAGCGCATTACTGGCAACCTCATCTCGGAGACGGGCATCCGGCTGTCGCGGCTGGGCGAGCACCAAGGAGTGGTGTTCGACTTGGTCGTCACGTTTGCCGCGGAGGCGGAAGACGTGTCAGTCTCTAATCTTTGCGATGACGCGTCGTGCATCTTGCAAAAGATATGCGAGGGGGCCCGAGACGACCCGGGCTGCAGCACCCAGTGTGGCGCCTTCATCTTCAAGGTTGCTGTCGGGACCAGGGCGACACTGGGGCTCGAGTTTGTGGTTGCGGGCACCGACACGGCGTATAGCATACCGGGCACCTACCTGTCGTGGTTCGACATAGACGGCGAGCCAAAAGGCCCCCCTGCCGAAAAGGCAGAGGCACTGGCAGTCAGAGGTGCAGAAGTCACGGTCGAGGACGTCATCTGCACGTCGTGCGGCGGGGCCACCAACTGCTCCTCGGGGGTGGGCAATAACCAGGACTCAAAGAGGCTGTGGAAGGACGTATCCCCCCCCACTTCGGTCCAAGCAGTAACCGCCGGCTACGTAGAGATAAGCGCGCGAGAGCACGAGACGGACGGCTGCACAGCACGCTCTGATCCAAACTGCCCTGGATGCGATGGCAATCTCTCGCCGCCTCCGCCGCCGTCACCACCTCCGCCGTCACCGCCTCCCCCGCCTCCTCCCTCGCCACCACCGCCGTCGTCGTCGCCGCCACCACCACCCTCGCCGCCGCCGTCGTCGCCACACCCTCCCCCGCCGCCCTCGCCGCCGCCCTCACCGCCGCCGCCTCCTCCTTCGCCGCCTCCGCCACCTCCCTTGTCACCGGGCAGCGGCGATCCAATCCAGCCGCTACCCCGCCCTCCGCCGAGGCCCCCGCCCTCTCCGCCACCCCCAGCGCCTCCGACTCCGCCGCCGCCGCCGCCGCCGCCACTGCCGACCCCGCCATCGCCCCCACCACCTCCGCCGCCGTCTCCGCCTCCTCCGTCGCCCCCGCCGCCTCCACCACCCTCGCCGCCGCCGCCGTCGCCACCGCCTCCACCCCCTCCGCCGCCGCCCTCGCCACTCCCAGCCCCGCCTCCTCCACCGCCCTCGCAGCCACCACCACCCTCTCCACCGCCCTCTAAGCCACCTTCACCACCGCCCTCTGAACCGCCGCCAATGCCTTTTTCTGGGCGTCGCAGGCTTGACGAGCATTGTTCGCAGCAGGCCTCACTCACGATTACGACTCCGCCAGCGGCAAGCGGTAGCAGTAGCGTTGCCGATGCACCAGCAAAAGGCGGATTCCTCATAATTCCAAGTTCCGAGGAAGCCGCTGCCGCAGTCTCAATACTTGTCGATACCCTCGACGCTGTTCTGGCGGAAGTGTCTTGCCCAGGCGAAACGCCTGTTATCCGACTGATGGTGGAGACACAAATGAACACGGCGCCCTCGCCACCGCCGCCGCCGCCGCCCTTCCCGCCCGGCCTAGCGCCCGCGCCCCCGCCGCCAATCTCGCCACCACCCTCACCGCCGCCATCCTTGCCGCCGCCATCCTCGTCACCGCCCTCGCCGCTGCCGCCCACGCCACCGCCGCCGTCGCCTGCCGGCCCCCCGATGCCGCCCTCGCCACCCCCGGCCCCGCCTTCACTACCGCCCTTCCCGCCCGGCTTGGTGCCACCGCCTTCGCCGCTGCCGCCCACGCCACCGCCGTCACCGCCTCCCGAGGGCTCTGGCGACAGCGACAGCGACGGCGCTCCCGACGCTGCCGAGGGCTCTGGCGACAGCGACAGCGACGGCGCGCCCGACGCTGCCGAGGGCTCTGGCGACAGCGACAGCGACAGCAACGGCGCTCCCGACGCTGCCGAGGGCTCCGGCGACAGCGACAGCGACGGCGCTCCCGACGCTGCCGAGGGCTCTGGCGACAGCGACAGCGACGGCGCTCCCGACGCTACCGAGGGCTCTGGTGACAGCGACAGCAACGGCGCTCCCGACGCTGCCGAGGGCTCTGGCGACGACAGCGACAGCAACGGCGCGCCCGACGCTGCCGAGGGCTCTGGCGACAGCGACAGCGACAGCGACGGCGCTCCCGACGCTGCCGAGGGCTCCGGCGACAGCGACAGCGACGGCGCTCCCGACGCTGCCGAGGGCTCTGGCGACAGCGACAGCAACGGCGCTCCCGACGCTGCCGAGGGCTCTGGCGACAGCGACAGCAACGGCGCGCCCGACGCTGCGGAGGGCTCTGGCGACAGCGACAGCGACGGCGCTCCCGACGCTGCCGAGGGCTCTGGCGACAGCGACAGCGACAGCGACGGCGCTCCCGACGCTGCCGAGGGCTCTGGCGACAGCGACAGCGACAGCAACGGCGCTCCCGACGCTGCCGAGGGCTCTGGCGACAGCGACAGCGACGGCGCTCCCGACGCTGCCGAGGGCTCCGGCGACAGCGACAGCGACGGCGCGCCCGACGCTACCGAGGGCTCTGGCGACAGCGACAGCAACGGCGCTCCCGACGCTGCCGAGGGCTCTGGCGACAGCGACAGCAACGGCGCTCCCGACGCTGCCGAGGGCTCTGGCGACAGCGACAGCAACGGCGCTCCCGACGCTGCCGAGGGCTCTGGCGACAGCGACAGCAACGGCGCTCCCGACGCTGCCGAGGGCTCTGGCGACAGCGACAGCAACGGCGCGCCCGACGCTGCCGAGGGCTCTAGCGACAGCGACGGCGGCAGCCCGCTTCCACTGCCGCCTTTTCCGCCTGGCCGGGCGCCGTCGCCTCCGCCGCCGCTGCCCCCTCTGCCCTCGCCCCTGCCAGACATGCCTGACGCTGGCACGGCTGACGGCGACAGCGACGGTACGCCTGATGCTGACGTCGCATTACCGTTGCAGCCTCGGCTACCGCCTCCGAGCCCTCCCTCTCCACAGCCGCTACCGCCTCCGAGCCCTCCACCTATACAAGTGGTCATTGGAGATGCTTGCACTTCCACAGATTGCGAAGATCAGTTCTTTTCCGAGCTTAGTAGCGCTATCGCCCCCATAGATGGTCAAGCTGCGCCCGGGACAGTCATCATGGCTCGACTCAGCCTGCTTGCAACAGTGGCGGTAAATCCTGAGAGACTGCTTGCGTGGGAAGCTGGGCTGGGGCTCGATGACCCGTCGCCATCGACACCGCCGTCGCAAGCGCCGCTGCCGCCATCACTGCCGGGGAGGGCGGCGCCAGGGCAGCCACCGCCTTCTCCGCCACCGCCGCAACCACCACCCTCAAAGCCGCCATCGCCGCCGCCCTCACCACCGCCCTCGCAGCCACCACCACCCTCTCCACCGCCCTCTCAGCCGCCTTCACCACCGCCCTCTCAGCCACCGCCTTTGCCGCCGCCGCCACCACCGTCACCACTGCCCTCTCAGCCGCCTTCACCACCGCCCTCTCAGCCGCCGCCTTCACCACCACCGCCGCTACCATCGCTACCACCGCCCTCGCCTGTACCCTCGCAGCCGCCGCCTTCACCGCCACCTTCGCAGCCGCCGCCGCCACCACTGCTATCACCGCCCTCGCCTGTACCCTTGCGGCCGCCGCCGTCACCGCCGCCATCGCAGCCACCGCCATCACCGTCACCACCGCCATCTCCACCGCCCTCGCAGCCACCACCACCCTCGCCGCTACCACCGCCTTCACCACCGCCCTCTCAGCCGCCGCCTTCACCACCACCGCCGCCACTTCCGCTACTACCGCCCTCGCCTGTACCCTCGCGGCCGCCGCCGTCACCACCGCGACCCCCGGCCCCGCCTCCACTGCCGCCCTTCCCGCCCGGCCTGGCGCCGCCGCCTCCGCCGCCGTCACCACCTCCGCCGTCACCGCCTCCCCCGCCTCCTCCCTCGCCACCACCGCCGTCGTCGTCGCCGCCACCACCACCCTCGCCGCCGCCGTCGTCGCCACACCCTCCCCCGCCGCCCTCGCCGCCGCCCTCACCGCCGCCGCCTCCTCCTTCGCCGCCTCCGCCACCTCCCTTGTCACCGGGCAGCGGCGATCCAATCCAGCCGCTACCCCGCCCTCCGCCGAGGCCCCCGCCCTCTCCGCCACCCCCAGCGCCTCCGACTCCGCCGCCGCCGCCGCCGCCGCCACTGCCGACCCTGCCATCGCCCCCACCACCTCCGCCGCCGTCTCCGCCTCCTCCGTCGCCCCTGCCGCCACCACCACCCTCGCCGCCGCCGCCGTCGCCACCGCCTCCACCCCCTCCGCCGCCGCCCTCGCCACTCCCGGCCCCGCCTCCACTGCCGCCCTCGCAGCCACCACCATCCTCTCCACCGCCCTCTAAGCCACCTTCACCACCGCCCTCTGAACCGCCGCCAATGCCTTTTTCTGGGCGTCGCAGGCTTGACGAGCATTGTTCGCAGCAGGCCTCACTCACGATTACGACTCCGCCAGCGGCAAGCGGTAGCAGTAGCGTTGCCGATGCACCAGCAAAAGGCGGATTCCTCATAATTCCAAGTTCCGAGGAAGCCGCTGCCGCAGTCTCAAT
>NW_005200784.1:599887-601418 GCF_000372725.1 Emiliania huxleyi CCMP1516 | reverse complement strand
GGCGCCCTCGCCACCGCCGCCGCCGCCGCCCTTCCCGCCCGGCCTAGCGCCCGCGCCCCCGCCGCCAATCTCGCCCCCTCCCTCACCGCCGCCATTCTTGCCGCCGCCATCCTCGTCACCGCCCTCGCCGCTGCCGCCCACGCCACCGCCGCCGTCGCCTGCCGGCCCCCCGATGCCGCCCTCGCCACCCCCGGCCCCGCCTTCACTACCGCCCTTCCCGCCCGGCTTGGTGCCACCGCCTTCGCCGCTGTCGCCACGCCCGCCGTCACCGCCTCCCGAGGGCGCTGGCGACAGCGACAGCGACGGCGCTCCCGACGCTGCCGAGGGATCTGGCGACAGCGACAGCGACGGCGCTCCCGACGCTGCCGAGGGCTCTGGCGACAGCGACAGCGACGGCGCGCCCGACGCTGCCGAGGGCTCTGGCGACAGCGACAGCGACAGCGACGGCGCTCCCGACGCTGCCGAGGGCTCTAGCGACAGCGACGGCGGCAGCCCGCTTCCACTGCCGCCTTTTCCGCCCGGCCGGGCGCCGTCGCCTCCGCCGCCGCTGCCCCCTCTGCCCTCGCCCCTGCCTGACATGCCTGACGCTGGCACGGCTGACGACGACAGCGACGGTACGCCTGATGCTGACGTCGCATTACCGTTGCAGCCTCGGCTACCGCCTCCGAGCCCTCCCTCTCCACAGCCGCTACCGCCTCCGAGCCCTCCACCTATACAAGTGGTCATTGGAGATGCTTGCACTTCCACAGATTGCGAAGATCAGTTCTTTTCCGAGCTTAGTAGCGCTATCGCCCCCATAGATGGTCAAGCTGCGCCCGGGACAGTCATCATGGCTCGACTCAGCCTGCTTGCAACAGTGGCGGTAAATCCTGAGAGACTGCTTGCGTGGGAAGCTGGGCTGGGGCTCGATGACCCGTCGCCATCGACACCGCCATCGCAAGCGCCGCTGCCGCCATCACTGCCGGGGAGGGCGGCGCCAGGGCAGCCACCGCCTTCTCCGCCACCGCCTTCTCCGCCACCGCCGCAACCACCACCCTCAAAGCCGCCATCGCCGCCGCCCTCACCACCGCCCTCGCAGCCACCACCACCCTCTCAGCCGCCCTCTCAGCCGCCTTCACCACCGCCCTCTCAGCCACCGCCTTTGCCGCCGCCGCCACCACCGTCACCACTGCCCTCTCAGCCGCCTTCACCACCGCCCTCTCAGCCGCCTTCACCACCGCCCTCTCAGCCGCCGCCTTCACCACCACCGCCGCCACCACCGCTACTACCGCCCTCGCCTGTACCCTCGCGGCCGCCGCCGTCACCGCCACCTTCGCAGCCGCCGCCTTCACCGTCACCACCGCCATCTCCACCGCCCTCGCAGCCACCACCACCCTCGCCGCTACCACCGCCTTCACCACCGCCCTCTCAGCCGCCGCCTTCACCACCACCGCCGCCACTTCCGCTACTACCGCCCTCGCCTGTACCCTCGCGGCCGCCGCCGTCACCGCCGCCTTCGCAGCCGCCGCCATCACCGTCACCACCGCCATCT
>NW_005200784.1:598184-599787 GCF_000372725.1 Emiliania huxleyi CCMP1516 | reverse complement strand
TGCGAGGGGGCCCGAGACGACCCGGGCTGCAGCATCCAGTGTGGCGCCTTCATCTTCAAGGTTGCTGTCGGGACCAGGGCGACACTGGGGCTCGAGTTTGTGGTTGCGGGCACCGACACGGCGTATAGCATACCGGGCACCTACCTGTCGTGGTTCGACATAGACGGCGAGCCAAAAGGCCCCCCTGCCAAAAACGCAGAGGCACTGGCAGTCAGAGGTGCAGAAGTCACGGTCGAGGACGTCATTTGCACGTCGTGCGGCGGGGCCACCAACTGTTCCTCGGGGGTGGGCAATAACCAGGACTCAAAGAGGCTGTGGAAGGACGAATCCCCCCCCACTTCGGTCCAAGCAGTAACCGCCGGCTACGTAGAGATAAGCGCGCGAGAGCACGAGACGGACGGCTGCACAGCACGCTCTGATCCAAACTGCCCTGGATGCGATGGCAATCTCTCGAACATCTATGGCTATGCTTGGTCCCAGGACGACCTGGATGCCACGGTCTCCGTGAAGCTAACCGGCCCGTTCTCGAAGCTGTACCTGGACCTTTCGATGGGCTTTGGGAACACCCCCACGACGAGCGCTGCCAACCGTCTCGACCAGACCACAGGCTTGGCTGGAGGAGGCTTCGTCATCAACGGCCCGGGGCCGCTCGTTGGCGAGTGCGTGTACGAGCCGCCGCCGCCGTTTCTACCTAGTCCTCCCTCGTTGCCACCTGCCCCTCCGCCGCTCACGCCGCCGCCGCCCTCGACCTCGCCCTCGCCGCCGCCACCCTCGCCCTCGCCGCCTCCGCCGCCCTCGCCGCCCCCGCCCTCATCGCCGCCGCCGCCCTTGACGCCGAACGCGCTGGCGGCGTGCGACACCAGGCTCGTGGAGCTGGACTTCGCCGGGTACTGCGACGACGATCCGTACAGCGACACCGGCCAAAAGCGGGCCTATGCGGAGCGCATTACTGGCAACCTCATCTCGGAGACGGGCATCCGGCTGTCGCGGCTGGGCGAGCACCAAGGAGTGGTGTTCGACTTGGTCGTCACGTTTGCCGCGGAGGCGGAAGACGTGTCAGTCTCTAATCTTTGCGATGACGCGTCGTGCATCTTGCAAAAGATATGCGAGGGGGCCCGAGACGACCCGGGCTGCAGCACCCAGTGTGGCGCCTTCATCTTCAAGGTTGCTGTCGGGACCAGGGCGACACTGGGGCTCGAGTTTGTGGTTGCGGGCACCGACACGGCGTATAGCATACCGGGCACCTACCTGTCGTGGTTCGACATAGACGGCGAGCCACAAGGTGCCGAAAAGGCAGAGGCACTGGCAGTCAGGGGTGCAGATGTCACGGTCGAGGACGTCATCTGCACGTCGTGCGGCGGGGCCACCAACTGTTCCTCGGGGGAGGGCAATAACCAGGACTCAAAGAGGCTGTGGAAGGAGGAATCCCCCCCCACTTCGGTCCAAGCAGTAACTGCCGGCTACGTAGAGATAAGCGCGCGAGAGATGGAGACGGACAACTGCACAACACGCTCTGATCCAAACTGCCAGGGATGCGATGGGAATCTCTCGAACATCTATGGCTATGCTTGGTCCCAGGACGACTTGGATGCCACGGTCTCCA
>NW_005200784.1:596704-598084 GCF_000372725.1 Emiliania huxleyi CCMP1516 | reverse complement strand
TTCTGGCGGAAGTGTCTTGCCCAGGCGAAACGCCTGTTATCCGACTGATGGTGGAGACACAAATGAACACGGCGCCCTCGCCACCGCCGCCGCCGCCGCCCTTCCCGCCCGGCCTAGCGCCCGCGCCCTCGCCGCCAATCTCGCCACCACCCTCACCGCCGCCATCCTTGCCGCCGCCATCCTCGCCACCGCCCTCGCCGCTGCCGCCCACGCCACCGCCGCCATCGCCTGCCGGCCCCCCGATGCCGCCCTCGCCACCCCCGGCCCCGCCTTCACTACCGCCCTTCCCGCCCGGCTTGGTGCCACCGCCTTCGCCGCTGTCGCCACGCCCGCCGTCACCGCCTCCCGAGGGCTCTGGCGACAGCGACAGCGACGGCGCGCCCGACGCTGCGGAGGGCTCTGGCGACAGCGACAGCGACGGCG
Organism: Emiliania huxleyi CCMP1516; assembly: GCF_000372725.1. Lineage (NCBI taxonomy): Eukaryota > Haptophyta > Isochrysidales > Noelaerhabdaceae > Emiliania > Emiliania huxleyi. The sequence goes on along the minus strand of NW_005200784.1, from coordinate 597,661 downwards.
CTCCCGACGCTGCCGAGGGCTCTGGCGACAGCGACAGCGACGGCGCTCCCGACGCTGCCAAGGGCTCTGGCGACAGCGACAGCGACGGCGCTCCCGACGCTGCCAAGGGCTCTGGCGACAGCGACAGCGACAGCAACGGCGCGCCCGACGCTGCCGAGGGCTCTGGCGACAGCGACAGCGACGGCGCTCCCGACGCTGCGGAGGGCTCTGGCGACAGCGACAGCGACAGCAACGGCGCGCCCGACGCTGCCGAGGGCTCTGGCGACAGCGACAGCGACAGCGACGGCGCTCCCGACGCTGCGGAGGGCTCTGGCGACAGCGACAGCAACGGCGCGCCCGACGCTGCCGAGGGCTCTGGCGACAGCGACAGCAACGGCGCGCCCGACGCTGCCGAGGGCTCTGGCGACAGCGACAGCGACGGCGCGCCCGACGCTGCCGAGGGCTCTGGCGACAGCGACAGCAACGGCGCTCCCGACGCTGCCGAGGGCTCTGGCGACAGCGACAGCGACGGCGCTCCCGACGCTGCCGAGGGCTCTGGCGACAACGACAGCGACAGCAACGGCGCGCCCGACGCTGCCGAGGGCTCTGGCGACAGCGACAGCAACGGCGCTCCTGACGCTGCCGAGGGCTCTGGCGACAGCGACAGCGACGGCGCTCCCGACGCTGCCGAGGGCTCTGGCGACAGCGACAGCGACGGCGCTCCCGACGCTGCCGAAGGCTCTGGCGACAGCGACAGCGACGGCGCTCCCGACGCTGCCGAGGGCTCTGGCGACAGCGACAGCAACGGCGCGCCCGACGCTGCCGAGGGCTCTGGTGACAGCGACAGCAACGGCGCTCCCGACGCTGCCGAGGGCTCTGGTGACAGCGACAGCAACGGCGCTCCCGACGCTGCCGAGGGCTCTGGCGACAGCGACAGCGACGGGGGTCCCGACGCTGCCGAGGGCTCTAGCGACAGCG
>NW_005200784.1:594512-596604 GCF_000372725.1 Emiliania huxleyi CCMP1516 | reverse complement strand
GATGCCGACGGTATCGACGACTCTGGCGACAGCTACAGCGACAGCGACAGCAACGCTGCGGAGGACTCTGGCGACAGCTACAGCGACAGCGCTAGCGACGCCGCTGAGGACTCTGCCGAGAGCTACAGCGACAGCGACAGCACTGGCGCCGCTGACGATGGCTAGGGCTATAGCGACAGCGACAGCAACGGCGCTCCCGACGCTGCCGAGGGCTCTGTCGACAGCGACAGCGACAGCACTGGCGCTGCTGACGATGGCGAGGGCTCTGGCGACAGCGACAGCGACAGCACTGCCGCTGCTGCCGAGGGCTATGGCTACAGCGACAGCGACAGCAACGGCGCTCCCGACGCTGCCGAGGGCTCTGGCGACAGCGACAGCGACAGCAACGGCGCTCCCGACGCTGCCGAGGGCTCTAGCGACAGCGACGGCGGCAGCCCGCTTCCACTGCCGCCTTTTCCGCCCGGCCGGGCGCCGTCGCCTCCGCCGCCGCTGACCCCTCTGCCCTCGCCCCTGCCTGACATGCCTGACGCTGGCACGGCTGACGGCGACAGCGACGGTACGCCTGATGCTGACGTCGCATTACCGTTGCAGCCTCGGCTACCGCCTCCGAGCCCTCCCTCTCCACAGCCGCTACCGCCTCCGAGCCCTCCACCTATACAAGTGGTCATTGGAGATGCTTGCACTTCCACAGATTGCGAAGATCAGTTCTTTTCCGAGCTTAGTAGCGCTATCGCCCCCATAGATGGTCAAGCTGCGCCCGGGACAGTCATCATGGCTCGACTCAGCCTGCTTGCAACAGTGGCGGTAAATCCTGAGAGACTGCTTGCGTGGGAAGCTGGGCTGGGGCTCGATGACCCGTCGCCATCGACACCGCCGTCGCAAGCGCCGCTGCCGCCATCACTGCCGGGGAGGGCGGCGCCAGGGCAGCCACCGCCTTCTCCGCCACCGCCGCAACCACCACCCTCAAAGCCGCCATCGCCGCCGCCCTCACCACCGCCCTCGCAGCCACCACCACCCTCTCCACCGCCCTCTCAGCCGCCTTCACCACCGCCCTCTCAGCCACCGCCTTTGCCGCCGCCGCCACCACCGTCACCACTGCCCTCTCAGCCGCCTTCACCACCGCCCTCTCAGCCGCCGCCTTCACCACCACCGCCGCTACCATCGCTACCACCGCCCTCGCCTGTACCCTCGCAGCCGCCGCCTTCACCGCCACCTTCGCAGCCGCCGCCGCCACCACTGCTATCACCGCCCTCGCCTGTACCCTTGCGGCCGCCGCCGTCACCGCCGCCATCGCAGCCACCGCCATCACCGTCACCACCGCCATCTCCACCGCCCTCGCAGCCACCACCACCCTCGCCGCTACCACCGCCTTCACCACCGCCCTCTCAGCCGCCGCCTTCACCACCACCGCCGCCACTTCCGCTACTACCGCCCTCGCCTGTACCCTCGCGGCCGCCGCCGTCACCACCGCGACCCCCGGCCCCGCCTCCACTGCCGCCCTTCCCGCCCGGCCTGGCGCCGCCGCCTCCGCCGCCGTCACCACCTCCGCCGTCACCGCCTCCCCCGCCTCCTCCCTCGCCACCACCGCCGTCGTCGTCGCCGCCACCACCACCCTCGCCGCCGCCGTCGTCGCCACACCCTCCCCCGCCGCCCTCGCCGCCGCCCTCACCGCCGCCGCCTCCTCCTTCGCCGCCTCCGCCACCTCCCTTGTCACCGGGCAGCGGCGATCCAATCCAGCCGCTACCCCGCCCTCCGCCGAGGCCCCCGCCCTCTCCGCCACCCCCAGCGCCTCCGACTCCGCCGCCGCCGCCGCCGCCGCCACTGCCGACCCCGCCATCGCCCCCACCACCTCCGCCGCCGTCTCCGCCTCCTCCGTCGCCCCCGCCGCCTCCACCACCCTCGCCGCCGCCGCCGTCGCCACCGCCTCCACCCCCTCCGCCGCCGCCCTCGCCACTCCCAGCCCCGCCTCCTCCACCGCCCTCGCAGCCACCACCACCCTCTCCACCGCCCTCTAAGCCACCTTCACCACCGCCCTCTGAACCGCCGCCAATGCCTTTTTCTGGGCGTCGCAGGCTTGACGAGCATTGTTCGC
>NW_005200784.1:583496-584011 GCF_000372725.1 Emiliania huxleyi CCMP1516 | reverse complement strand
TCCAGGCGCGCCGCCCACGTCGCCGCTGCCCTTGCCGCCGCCGCCCTCGTCTCCACCCTCGCCGCTGCCACCGTCGCCGCCGCCTCTTGCCGCCTCCGCCCTCGTCGCCGCGCCTCCCAGCAGCTGATCTCGTAGACGACAACGTGCGATACCGTCATTGGAGAACCAGGTCGAAGCGGGCGCATTCTCTCTTGGCTCGATTGCCAATACGCGCAGACATAGCAGTCGATATTGACAAATTCTCTGCGTGGCAAAAGTTTCAAACTACAGCCCAGTCGGTACCGCCCACGGGTCCGAGGCCTCCTCCGTCGCAGCCGCCCCTGTCGCCCCAGCCACATCTGCCGCCGCCGACTACGCCAAAGCATCATGCGGTCGAGACAAACAGTGACGAACACCCCGATGCCGAGGAGGCAGACGACGACATCGATAGCGACGCCGACGACGTCCCCGACCACAACGACAACGACTCCGACGGCGACGTCGACCCCGACGCCAACGAAGTCTTTGACGACAAC
>NW_005200784.1:581799-582175 GCF_000372725.1 Emiliania huxleyi CCMP1516 | reverse complement strand
CACCGTCGCGCCGCCGCCCTCGCCGCCTCCGCCTTCACCGCCGCCGCCCTCGCCACCTCCGCCTTCACCGCCGCCGCCCTCGCCGCCACCACCCAGCCCGCCTCCTCCGTCGCCTCCCCCGCCCAGCCCGCCGCCGCCCTCGCCGCCTCCTCCCTCGCCGCCTCCGCCCTCACCGCCGTCTCCTAGCCCGCCGCCGCCGTCGCCGCCGCCGCCTTCACAACCGCCTCCGTCGCAGTCGCTCGCCGTCGCCGCCTCCTCCGTCTCCACCGCTGCCATCGTCGCCGCCACCGTCGCCGCCGCCGCCGTCGCCGCCGCCGCCGTCGCCTCCGTCACCGTCACCGATGCCGTCGACGTCGTCGCCGCCGACGCCGTCGCC
>NW_005200784.1:580815-581406 GCF_000372725.1 Emiliania huxleyi CCMP1516 | reverse complement strand
CATCGCCGCCGCCACCCTCCCCGCCGCCCTCGCCCCCACTCCGGCCCCGCCGCCACCCTCGCCACCGCCCCCGTCCGGCTAGCCGCCGCTCTCGCCCTCACCGCCAGCCACGCCGCCGCCCTCGCCGCCGCTGCCTGCACCGCCGCCACCCTCGCCGCCACCGCCCACTCCACCGCCGCCTCCCACACCGCCGCCGCCCTCGCCCCCGCCTCCGTCCGGGATGCCGCCGCTCTCGCCCTCGCCACCAGCCGCCCCGCCACCCTCACCACCGCCGCCCTCGTCTCCTCCCTCGCCGCCGCCGCTCTCACCCCCGCCACCGCTGCCGCCTCCGTCGCCGCCACCTTCGCCACCTCCTTCGGCCCCGCCCCCGCCCTCGCCACCGCCCCCGTCCGGCATGCCGCCGCTCTCGCCCTCGCCTCCAGCCGCGCCGCCCACGTCGCCGCCGCCCTCGTCTCCACCCTCGCCGCCGCCACCCTCGCCGCCGCCCTCGCCGCCACCCTCGCCGCCGCCGCCCTCGTCTCCGCCCACGCCGCCGCCACCATCGCCGCCCCCGACGCCGCCCCCATCATCATCCCCGCCGTCGCCGACTCA
>NW_005200784.1:564738-579834 GCF_000372725.1 Emiliania huxleyi CCMP1516 | reverse complement strand
CCCGACGCCACGCAGGCCTTTCCGACACAGACAGTGACGGCCTCCCCGATGCCGAGGAGGGCGACGGCGGCATCGATAGCGACGGCGACGGCGTCCCAGACCACAAGGACACCGACTCGGACGGTGACGGCATCCCCGACGCCAACGCAGGCTTTGCCGACACAAACAGCGACGGCCTCCCCGATGCCGAGGAGGGCGAAGGCAGCATCGACAGCGATGGTGACGGCCTCCCCGACGCCAACGCAGGCCTTTCCGACACAGACAGCGACGGCCTCCCCGATGCCGAGGAGGGCGACGGCGGCATCGATAGCGACGGCGACGGCGTCCCCGACCACAAGGACACCGACTCGGACGGTGACGGCATCCCCGACGCCAACGAAGGCTTTGCCGACACAAACAGCGACGGCCTCCCCGATGCCGAGGAGGGCGAAGGCAGCATCGACAGCGATGGTGACGGCGTTCCCGACGCCAACGCAGGCCTTTCCGACACAGACAGCGACGGCCTCCCCGATGCCGAGGAGGGCGACGGCGGCATCGATAGCGACGGCGACGGCGTCCCCGACCACAAGGACACCGACTCGGACGGTGACGGCATCCCCGACGCCAACGAAGGCTTTGCCGACACAAACAGCGACGGCCTCCCCGATGCCGAGGAGGGCGAAGGCAGCATCGACAGCGATGGTGACGGCGTTCCCGACGCCAACGCAGGCCTTTCCGACACAGACAGCGACGGCCTCCCCGATGCCGAGGAGGGCGACGGCGGCATCGATAGCGACGGTGACGGCGTCCCCGACCACAAGGACACCGACTCGGACGGCGACGCCATCCCCGACGCCAACGAAGGCCTTTCCGACACAGACAGCGACGGCATCCCCGACGCCAACGCAGGCCTTTCCGACACAGACAGCGACGGCCTCCCCGATGCCGAGGAGGGCGACGGCGGCATCGATAGCGACGGCGACGGCGTCCCCGACCACAAGGACACCGACTCGGACGGCGACGCCATCCCCGACGCCAACGAAGGCCTTTCCGACACAGACAGCGACGGCGTCCCCGACGCCAACGCAGGCCTTTCCGACACAGACAGCGACGGCCTCCCCGACGCCGAGGAGGGCGACGGCGGCATCGATAGCGACGGCGACGGCGTCCCCGACCACATAGACACCGACTCGGACGGCGACGCCATCCCCGACGCCAACGAAGGCCTTTCCGACACAGACAGCGACGGCCTCCCCGATGCCGAGGAGGGCGACGGCGGCATCGATAGCGACGGCGACGGCGTCCCCGACCACAAGGACACCGACTCGGACGGTGACGGCATCCCCGACGCCAACGAAGGCCTTTCCGACACAGACAGCGACGGCCTCCCCGATGCCGAGGAGGGCGACGGCGGCATCGATAGCGACGGCGACGGCGTCCCCGACCACAAGGACACCGACTCGGACGGTGACGGCATCCCCGACGCCAACGAAGGCTTTGCCGACACAAACAGCGACGGCCTCCCCGATGCCGAGGAGGGTGAAGGCAGTATCGACAGCGATGGTGACGGCGTTCCCGACGCCAACGAAGGCCTCTCCGACACAGACAGCGACGGCCTCCCCGATGCCGAGGAGGGCGACGGCGGCATCGATAGCGACGGCGACGGCGTCCCCGACCACAAGGACACCGACTCGGACGGCGACGCCATCCCCGACGCCAACGAAGGCCTTTCCGACACAGACAGCGACGGCGTCCCCGACGCCAATGAAGGCCTTTCCGACACAGACAGCGACGGCCTCCCCGATGCCGAGGAGGGCGACGGCGGCATCGATAGCGACGGCGACGGCATCCCCGACGCCAACGAAGGCCTTTCCGACACAGACAGCGACGGCCTCCCCGATGCCGAGGAGGGCGACGGCGGCATCGATAGCGACGGCGACGGCGTCCCCGACCACAAGGACACCGACTCGGACGGTGACGGCATCCCCGACGCCAACGAAGGCCTTTCCGACACAGACAGCGACGGCGTCCCCGACGCCAACGCAGGCCTTTCCGACACAGACAGCGACGGCCTCCCCGATGCCGAGGAGGGCGACGGCGGCATCGATAGCGACGGCGACGGCGTGCCCGACCACAAGGACACCGACTCGGACGGTGACGGCATCCCCGACGCCAACGCAGGCCTTTCCGACACAGACAGCGACGGCCTCCCCGACGCCGAGGAGGGCGACGGCGGCATCGATAGCGACGGCGACGGCGTCCCCGACCACAAGGACACCGACTCGGACGGTGACGGCATCCCCGACGCCAACGAAGGCTTTGCCGACACAGACAGCGACGGCCTCCCCGATGCCGAGGAGGGCGAAGGCAGCATCGACAGCGATGGTGACGGCGTTCCCGACGCCAACGCAGGCCTTTCCGACACAGACAGCGACGGCATCCCCGATGCCGAGGAGGGCGACGGCGGCATCGATAGCGACGGCGACGGCGTCCCCGACCACAAGGACACCGACTCGGACGGTGACGGCATCCCCGACGCCAACGAAGGCTTTGCCGACACAAACAGCGACGGCCTCCCCGATGCCGAGGAGGGCGACGGCGGCATCGACAGCGATGGTGACGGCGTTCCCGACGCCAACGAAGGCCTTTCCGACACAGACAGCGACGGCCTCCTCGATGCCGAGGAGGGCGACGGCAGCATCGATAGCGACGGCGACGGCGTCCCCGACCACATGGACACCGACTCGGACGGTGACGGCATCCCCGACGCCAACGAAGGCTTTGCCGACACAAACAGCGACGGCCTCCCCGATGCCGAGGAGGGCGAAGGCAGCATCGACAGCAATGGCGACGGCGTTCCCGACGCCAACGAAGGCCTTTCCGACACAGACAGCGACGGCCTCCTCGATGCCGAGGAGGGCGACGGCAGCATCGATAGCGACGGCGACGGCGTCCCCGACCACATGGACACCGACTCGGACGGTGACGGCATCCCCGACGCCAACGAAGGCCTTGCCGACACAGACAGCGACGGAGCCCCTCCTGCCGAGGAGGGCGAAGGCAGCATCGACAGCGATGGTGACGGCGTTCCCGACGCCAATGAAGGATCTGCCGACACAGACAGCGACGGCCTCCCCGATGCCGAGGAGGGTGAAGGCAGTATCGACAGCGATGGTGACGGCGTTCCCGACGCCAACGAAGGCCTTTCCGACACAGACAGCGACGGCCTCCCCGACGCCGAGGAGGGCGACGGCGGCATCGATAGCGACGGCGACGGCGTCCCCGACCACAAGGACACCGACTCGGACGGCGACGCCATCCCCGACGCCAACGAAGGCCTTTCCGACACAGACAGCGACGGCCTCCCCGATGCCGAGGAGGGCGAAGGCAGCATCGACACAGACAGCGACGGCGTCCCCGACGCCAACGAAGGCTTTGCCGACACAGACAGCGACGGCCTCCCCGATGCCGAGGAGGGCGAAGGCAGCATCGACAGCGACGGTGACGGCGTTCCCGACGCCAGGGACACCGACTCGGACGGCGACGCCATCCCCGACGCCAACGAAGGCAGCATCGATAGCGACGGCGACGGCATCCCCGACGCCAGGGACACCGACTCGGACGGCGACGGCCTCCCCGACGCCAACGGAGGCCTTGCCGACACAGACAGCGACGGCTTCCCCGATGCCGAGGAGGGTGAAGGCAGCATCGACAGCGATGGTGACGGCGTTCCCGACGCCAGGGACACCGACTCGGACGGCGACGCCATCCCCGACGCCAACGAAGGCAGCATCGATAGCGACGGCGACGGCATCCCTGATGCCAGGGACACCGACTCGGACGGCGACGGCCTCCCCGACGTCAACGAAGGCTTTGCCGACACAGACAGCGACGGCCTCCCCGATGCCGAGGAGGGTGAAGGCAGCATCGACACCGACGGCGACGCCATCCCCGACGCCAGGGACACCGACTCGGACGGCGACGCCATCCCCGACGCCAACGAAGGCAGCATCGACACCGACGGCGACGGCATCCCCGATGCCAGGGACACCGACTCGGACGGCGACGGCCTCCCCGACGCCAACGGAGGCCTTGCCGACACAGACAGCGACGGCCTCCCCGATGCCGAGGAGGGTGAAGGGAGCATCGATAGCGACGGCGACGGCATCCCCGACGCCAATGAAGACTTTGCCGACACAGACAGCGACGGCCTCCCCGATGCCGAGGAGGGTGAAGGCAGTTTCGATAGCGACGGCGACGGCGTTCCCGACGCCAATGAAGACTTTGCCGACACAGACAGCGACGGCCTCCCCGATGCCGAGGAGGGCGAAGGCAGCATTGTCAGCGACGGCGACGGCGTCCCCGACGCCAGGGACCCCGACTCGGACGGCGACGGCCTCCCCGATGCCGCCGATTTAAGTTCACCACCACCAGTATCGCCGCTATCACTGTCTCTTCCCCCTCCGCCGCCGCCGATCGCAGACCGCAGGCTTGATGAATCATGCGCCGAAGGAGAGCCTCTTGTCTTTTCGACAAACACCCTGGATTTAAGACCAACGATGGGGGCGACAACAGTGGAGGCAAAGATTTCTGCGCTCTCTGAAGATGTTCAGATAGCTCTTGGACAGTTCATCTGTCCCGGCACCACGCCCAGTCTTCGCCTGATAGTGGAGGTGCAAGTCATCAACACACCGCCGCCGCCATCACCACCGCCGTCTCCCTTCCCGCTCGGCCTGGCTCCGTCGCCGTCGCCACCCTCGCTGCCGCCGCCCTCGCCCTCGCCCGCCTCGCCGCTCTCGCCGCCACCGCCCTCGTGTGATCCCGACGAAGAATTCGGAGGCAATTCGTGGCAGCCAATCATTGATATCAAGTCCATCGAAGGCTATCTGGATGCAATCGATGCGACAATCAGTGGTATCAAGCCCATCGACGACGCAAGCTGCTGCAAGCAGAGCATCTCAGAGGACATCTGCGCCGTCCTCGTCAACAGCACGGACTGTATCTTCCTCAGCGGGGCCAGAGGCGAGTGTGCCGGCGCTCCGGCTGGTCGCGCGCTTCAACAGTCGACTTCGTCCCCGCCGCCGCCGGTGGCACCGCCAGCGCTGCCACCTTCTTCTGACCCGAGTTTGGGACTTGTCACCCTTTTCGTGATGCAAAAGCCGCCTCCGCCGCCCTCGCCTCCGCCTCCCACGCCTCCGCCGCCCTCGCCCCCGCCCTCGCCGCCGCCGCCCTCGCCTCCGCCTCCCACGCCTCCGCCGCCCTCGCCCCCGCTCTCGCCGCCGCCGCCCTCGCCTCCGCCGCCACTCCCGAACCCGCCTCGAGGCATCCGTCCAGTCCCGCCCCCTTTCGCACCCCCGCCATCACCACCTCCCTTCTCGCCACCACCGTCGCCAAGTCCACTACCACCGTCGCCGCCTCCGCCACCGCCCTCGCCGCCCTCGCTGCCACCGATGTCACCTAAGCCGCCGCACCCGCCAAAGCCGCCCACCCCTCCGCCTTCTTCCCCAGCTCCGCCATTGCTGCCGCCCCTCAAGCCGGGCGGAGTGGACGGCGACCCGCACTTGCACTTTGCACATGGTGGTGAAGCCGATTTCCGCGGCGAGGATGGCGCAGTTTACGCGATGCTCCACCACACTGGCTTGGCAGTAAACGCGCTCTTCGAAGCCAGCGCCTTCTTCCTCGCGTCGCCGCCCAACCTCAAGGTGCACGGCACTTTTGTCACTGACGTCTTCCTTCGGCTTCGTTGCGAGGCCTCTGGCCGCTTGTTGCGCATCGAGTTTTCACCAAATCAGCCGCCGACGCCAGTTGCCCACGGCCTTCCTGGCGGAACCAAGATGATCCAGGCCAACGCGGCAGCACTTCTGGTCGAAGACATCTCCATCTTCACCACCAAGAGTGGAGCCGCCGAGACTCTGCACGTTTCGACTGCCGCCTGGGCGATCAATGCAACGTCGCGGCCTATTTGGCGTTCGGCCACGCCCGGGAAGAAGCAGATCGACCTTTCGCTGACACCGCTACGCGACCCGCTCTCGCTGCAGCCCAGCACGGGCAAGGTGGTCGCGCCGCACGGCCTGATTGGACAATCGTTCGACGGTGACAGCTTTGCGGTTGATGGAAAGAAGGACCATTACAGAGAGCTTTGGTGGAGGCAGACCTCTTTCAAAGGAAGAGAAGTGACGACTGAGGCCCAGGCCGAGGGCGCCATTGAAGGAACGGGAGGCGATTACAAGCTCGAGGACTTCTTCGGAATCGACTTCAAGTACCGTCGCTTTGAGGTCGCTGAAGCTGCGCCACGCAATGTGTCGGCCCTAACAGGTGTAAGGCGCGCTACGGGCGTGCAAGGTTGGGTGCACCGGGCGGGGACAACCGGAGATGATACGCTCATAGCCGTGTGAGTGTGTACGTAGTAGAGTAGTAGTAGTAGTGGTAGTGAGCGACTTGCAAAAGAAAAGAAGCAAACGCGTGTGAAATGTGTGTGTGGAACACCGTCTCACCATGTGGCCGCGCGGGGGGAGCGTGCACGTACTCGTTTGACGAGGCGCTCATCGACAAATCGCGCTACGTGGTGCACCGGCGAGACGTCGCTTCCGCGCCGTCGCTGCCCTCCTCCGGCTGGTTCTCGAGCGCTGGTTCGGACACTTGAGGCGGACGCGGCCCCTACGCCCCTTGGGGCCCCTCCGCCCTTGTCTCGGTGGGGAAGTCTCGTGTTTCGTCTACGGTGTCAAAGAAAAAGTGCTCTCTGTTTCAAAGAAGAGCGCTCCGACATGAGGACGGACAATACACAAGGCGGCATCCTCTAACCCCCCTGCCAAGGCTCGCAACCTGAACAAACGCCCGCTGTGTGTGGTCCGGAGCGCCCGGCGCCTGGGCGGCTAAAGAAGCGGTGCCAAGGGCGGCATCGGTGCCGAGGGCGGCGCCCCACACGACTTGACGTTGACCCAATCAACGGTCGAGTCCGGGTCGGAAGAGTCGGGGATGCCATCACCGTCCGAGTCGACTTCGGCCAACCCGCAGCTCGCAGTCAACCGGCACCAGCCGGTGCTGAAGGCGGAGTAAAAATGGCAGAGCGCGTGCGCCTCGCAGAGTAGAGCGCAGGCCGCCTCATCGGAAACAAAACCCTTGAATAAGGGTGTGCCAAAGCACATATCCAGCCCGCCCTCTAGGACGACCGTGTTGCAGTGTTTGGGCGGAAGCGCAGGCGGCGGCGGTGGAGCCGGCGGTGGAGCCGGCGGCGGACTCGGCGCCGGCGCCGAGGCGCATTGCACCACGTCCACAGGGGGCGAGACCGGGTCGTCGTCTTCAAAATCGGGGGTGCCGTCCCCGTCTGTGTCGATGGGGAGCAGGCTGTTGCACGTCTCTGTCAGCCGGCACCAGTTTGTGGTCCACACCGCGTAGACGTTGCACGACGGCATCGCCTCGCATTTGCTCCTGCAAGCTGCCTCGTCGGCAGTGAAGCCCACGAAGAGCGCCGAATCGTAGCATTTGATGAGGGCGTTTGAGGAGATCACCGTCGAGCACAGCTTTGGTGGGGGTGACGGCGGCGGGGGCGGCGCCGAAGGTGACGTGCACGCCAAGCAGCCTTCACATTCCGACCAGCCGCACTTTTTGTCCCAGCCCTTTGTGTTGGTGGCGCAGGAGAACTTGCATTTGCCGGGCGCCGGCGCAGGCGGCGGGGGCGTCGCCGTGCACTCGGAACAGCCTTCACATTCCGACCAGCCGCACTTTTTGTCCCAGCCCTTTGTGTTGGTGGCGCAGGAGGCCTTGCATTTGCCGGGCGCCGGCGCAGGCGGCGGGGGCGTCGCCGTGCACTCGGAGCAGCCACCGCAGTCCGACCAGCCGCACTTTTTGTCCCAGCCCTTTGTGTTGGTGGCGCATGAGGGCCTGCAGTTGCCAATCGCCAGCGAGGCGCAAGCACCGCATCCAGCGCACTTCGACCAGGCGCACTTGACCGTCCAGTCCTTGCCATCGTCGAGGCAGAATTTGCGGCAATCATCTCCCGCGGCCGAGGCCAGCGCCACGGCGAGCACGCAGTACCTCATATCAGGCGAGCGGTGTGCAGGACTAGTACGTGTGTTGTCTGGTAGAATTAGTTGCCATCCGTGGTGGCAGAAAACCCAAGCGCGCCAACCCGCTCGGGGCGTAGTTTGTTATCGCCTTCAATATAGGCTCGTAGTTGCAGACTAAGTCTCGAATTGGCTCGTAGTTTTGGCTGCAAGAGACGAAAGCCAACAAACGATCGCGTACGTAATTTGTTTGCGTGCTGCCCAGATTGTGTGTGTGTGTGTGTGTGTGTTTGTTTGTTGCCGTCATTGTTCTTCTTCTCCCGATCGGCCGGGAGGGCGGCGGCCGGGGCGCGAGGGATGGCCCGGGGTCGTTGCAGTTGGTCGAGGAAACTTGTTTGTTTTTTAGAGAACGAGGCAACTAGCCTTCGTTCGATGTATGAATGAAACAAATGCAAGCAAGCAAGCAGCAGCAGACAGATACCACGTGACACGTCGCTCTCTCGGGACACAGACATCAACAAACACCCGCCGCACACCCCCGCGCGCCCCGCTCCGGCCTGGAGAGAGAGGAGCGACAGTTTGGGACGGCGGACCGTGTTTTTTGGCATGTTGTTGGCAACAGTGGTTTTTCGGTCTCGCCTTTGAAAGGGGGCTTTCTGCTTGTGAGTTTGTGGCAAAAAGAAAAAAGAAAACGTCGGCGCGTACGGCGGGAAGTGAGACCACTCCACCAACTGTATTGCGAGCGGCTCTTGGCCGCCACGATGGACGACCTCTTCCTCGACGCCGGCCCTGATGCTGACAAGGGCGGCAAGGTACCGCGCAAACGGTTAAAAAAGGGGGGCGGTGGTGAGGAGGCGGGCTCCAACAGCTCTCCGTTTGACGCTTTTTCATTCGCAAAGCCGTCCACGCAGCAGAGCAAACCTGGAAAGGGAGGCAAGGCAAGCGAGCCCTGCGCAAAGCCGCCGTCTGAGCCCGCCAAGCCGCCGTGCAAGCCCGCCAAGCCGCCGTGCAAGCCCGCCAAGTCTGAGCCACCGCTGGTGCACGAGCAAACGTCGCAGTTTTTTGGGGGGCGGCAGCGCAGCGTGCTTCTAGCCTTCGCCTACAACTCGCCGCCCGAGGGAGCAGCGCCGGCAAAGCCACTGCCACGTCTCGGCTCGCGCCTGGCGGCCGCCTCGGACACCCCAGTGGCGGCACCGGCGGCGGCTGCTCAGGAGGCTGCGGCGAAGGAGGAGGAGGCGGTGGAGGACGAGCCCGAGTCGTCCCAGGCGCCGGTTCGCTCGCCCGCAGACCCGACCACCCTGGACGCGCCATCGCCCGCCGACTCTGCAGAGGCGATGGAGGTGGATGAGGCGGCAGCAGTGGTGGCGGCGGAGGAGGACCCGCCGGCGGACGCCACGCCCTCGCCAGCCGCTCCACCTGCTGGCGAGGCGGGCGAGGCGGGCGACGAGTTTGGCCAGTGTGACGAGCAGGAGGTGGAGGAGGCTAACGAGGTTCGGGTTGCGGAGGAGCCGGCCACGGCAGCCGATTGGGACCCGAACGCCAAGGTGCTCCCTCCGGGCTGGACGCTCGACAAGGGCCGCCGGCCGCAGGACAAGGTCTTCACCTCGCCCGGCCGCACCACGCGGCTCGACTCGTGGGTCGAGGTTGGCCGCCACTTGCGCGGGGAACCGACCCGCAAGTCGCGCCTCGGCGCGGGCGCCGCCGGAGGGTCTCGCGCGCGCGCTCGCGCACCTGCGTGCGAGGTCGACGAGCTCCGTGACAGCCTGCACCCCGGCGAGGAGCTTGGCGGCCGGCGCACGCGCGGCGTACGCAGGTACGTCGAGCCGTCGGACGACGACGACGAGGGCTCCGAGGAGGGCTCCGATGGCGGGGAGAGCGAGGCTGCGGCGCCGGCCAGGCGCGCCGTCTCGACCCGCGCTTGCGCGGCCACTTCCCGCTCGGCGGCGGCGGGCCGGCGCAAGTACGCCGAGGAGGGCTCCGCCTCCGAGTCTGAGGCCGAGTCGAGTATGGCGGCGGAGTCGAGCGGCGAGGAGAGCGGCGACGAGAGCGGCGAGTCGGAGAGCGACGGCGCGGACTCGGTGGGATCGGTCGGCGGCGGTTCCGAGGCGGACGCGGACGCGAGCGAGGAGTGGCGGCTCTCCGGACACAAGTGGATCGGCAAGTGCGCTCGCCGCTTCTTCGAGAGCGGCGCGAGCGACGGAGTCATCCGCAAGTGGATGCCGGCGGCGCCCGAGGAGGGCGAGGCGGCGCTGTGGCACATGGAGCACGACGACGGGGACGAGGAGGACCTCGAAGAGGGCGAGGTGCGCGAGGCGCTGCGCGCCTTCCGGCTGCAGCTCGACTCGGCGGAGGCGGCCGAGCAGGCGGAAGACGGCGAGCTGCTGAGTGAAGAGGGTGAGGGCGAGGGCGACGGCCTCGCCGACCCCTCCGCTAGCCGCGCCGTCGAGGCCTTTGTCGGCCGCCGCTGGTATGCGGAGCCGGGTCGCAAGCCGCAGGCGCAGCTGCTCGTCAAGTGGCGCGGCGCCTCCTACCTGCACGTTAGCTGGGAGGCGGAGGGGTCGCTGCTCCGCTCGGACCCGAAGATGGGTGTGCGCGTCAAGGCGTACGTGCGCGAGGCGCCGCCGCTCGGACCGCCGCCGCAGAGCACCGCCGGCGGCGAGGCCACCGCAGCCGAGGGCGGAGCGGGCGCCGATGGCGAGTGCGCGGCGGGCGCGGCGAACAGCGCCCCCTCTGACGCCAACGCCGAGGGGCTGCCGGTGGCAGGCGCGGCCGCCTTCCTCGATCCTGCGCTGCTGCGGGTGGAGCAAGTGCTCGCGGAGCGCGACGGCGAACTCCTCGTCAAATGGGCGGGGTTGCCCATCGCGCAGAGCAGCTGGGAGGACACGGCGAGTCTGCCTCCCCACGCCGAGGCACTCGCTGCCTTTGAGCAGGCGCGCAGCACGCCGTGCGTCCCTCCGCCGGCGGGGCGCGCGACGGGGCGTCCGAAGAGCATGGAGCGGCTTGAGGCGTCGCCCGCGTTCGAGAATGGCAGGCTGCTGCGGCCATACCAGCTCGAGGGCGTCAACTGGATGCTCGACGCGTGGCGGTCGCGGCGCAACGTGATGCTGGCCGACGAGATGGGCCTCGGTAAGACAGCGCAGGTGGTTGCGACCCTCAGCCAGCTGCACCACGCGCATGGCCTCGCCGGCCCCTTCCTCGTCATCGCGCCCCTCTCCACGATCGGCCACTGGCGCCGCGAGTTCGCCGCGTGGACGACGCTGCGCACGCTGGTGCTGCACGGCTCTGCCGACGACCGCAAGGTGATGCTCAAGCGGCTGTGGCGCAGCGCCGCGCCGGCGGAGGCGGCGGCGGGCCGCGGCGCCCGGAGCGGCCGCAAAGAGTACTGGTTCCACGCGGTGGTGACGACGTACGAGACGCTGCTGCTCGAGGAGCGTGCGATCGGCGCGGTACCGTGGCAGTACCTCGTCGTCGACGAGGCGCACCGGCTCAAGAACCCAAAGAGCCGGATGCGCGCGTCGATCGAGCGGTTGGCGTATGAGCAGCTGACGCTGCTCACCGGCACGCCCGTGCAGAACTCCGCGGCGGAGCTCTTCTCGCTCCTCCAGCTGCTCGAGCCGGAGCGGCTGGCCGGCGCCTCCGAGGCGGAGGGCGGGTTTGGCGAGATGCGCGAGGCTGAGGAGGTGCGGCGCATGCAGGCGCTCCTGCAGCCGCTGATGCTGCGCCGCGTCAAGGAGGACGTGGTCGGCGACGAGATCCCGTGCAAGGAGGAGACGATCATCTGGGTCGAGCTCACCGGCGAGCAGAAGGTGCTCTACCGCGCGATCCTCGACAAGAACGTGTCGCTCCTCGCGCAGGCCGACGGCGCCGGCAAGGGCCCTTCGATGAACAACATCCACATGAACTTGCGCAAGTTGTGCAACCACCCGCGGCTGCTCCAGCGGGAGGACGCGCCGCTGCCGAGCGACCCGGCCGCCGCCGTCGCCGCGCTGACCGACGCCTCCGGCAAGATGGTGCTGCTGCACAAGCTGCTCCCGAAGCTGCGCGCCGAGGGGCGCAAGGTGCTCATCTTCTCGCAGATGACGCGCATGCTCGACCTCATCGAGGACTACTGCCACGTCAGCCGCTTCCCCTTTGAGCGGCTCGACGGCTCCGTCGCGGGCGGCAAGCGGCAGGCCTGCATCGACCGCTTCCAGAACGGCGGCAGCGCCGACGCGTTCCTCTTCCTCCTCTCGACCCGCGCCGGCGGCGTGGGCATCAACCTGACCGCCGCCGACACGGTGGTCCTCTTCGACAGCGACTGGAACCCGCAGAACGACGCCCAAGGGATGGCTCGTTGCCACCGGATCGGCCAGACGCAGCAGGTCAAGGTGCTGCGCCTCATCACCGACAAGACGTACGAGCGCGCGATGTTCGAGCGCGCGTGCCTCAAGCTCTCCCTCGACCACGCGCTTCTCGGCGGCGGCGGCGGCGGCGGCGGCGGCGGCGGCGGCGGCGGCGCACGCGAGGCGGAGCCGAGCGCGGCGGAGCTCTCCGATATGCTGCGCTTTGGCGCGTATGACGTGCTGCGCGACGACGAGGAGAGCCGCGCCGCGACCAAGGCGTTCGTGGAGGCGGACATCGACCAGCTGCTCTCGCGCGCGCAGAAGGTGACGGTTGGCGGCGGCACGGCGGGCGGCGCCTTCTCCAAGGCGACCTTTGCCAGCGACGGGGTCGACGCCGCCGGCCCGGCGATGGACGACCCCGAGTTCTGGTCCAAGCTCATGCCCGAGGCGGCGGCCAGTAAGCCCGAGGCGGCGCTCGAGCGCGGCGCGCGGCGGCGCAAGAGCCGCGCGTCCGTCGGCGACAGCGACGACAACGAGGACGAGGAGGACGACTACGTGCTTCACGGCGAGAACGCGCTGGACGCGTGCGAGGCGGCGCTTGGCGGGCGGGCGGGGCGGCGCGTGGTGGGCGAGGCGGCGGGGAGGCGCGTCGTCTGCTTCCAGTACAAGTCGCGCCGCGGCGAGGGGCTGCGGGTGGAGGGCGTGTACCTCGACGACGGGCGGGTGCGGCTGGACGAGGCGGCGGCGAGGCGGCAGCGCGAGGAGCAGAGGCGCGCTGCAGCCGCAGGCGGCGCGGACGAGGAGGGCGCGGGCGGCGCAGAGGCGTCGGAGGAGCCGGGCAACGAGGCGGAGCAGGCGGGAGAGCCGCATCGTGTCGTGTCGTGCACCGAGTTCGCGCGGTTGGCAAAGAACACGGCCGGCCGCACCCTCACCGCCATCTTCCTGGCGGACGAGCCCGACACGTGCCTGCTCGACCTGCTCGAGCCGGAGGCGGCCGCAGACCGGCGGGCCACCAAGGCGGCGCGTGCGGAGCGCGCGGCGTCCAAGCCCGAGGACGGAGGCGCGCCGCGGCGTTGGTCCAAGGCGGAGCGCGACCGAGCGCTCAAGGCGACACTCTCGGTTGGGGTGAGGCACGAGGCGGAAGACTCAGCAGGCCGCAGCTTTGCGCGCGGCCTGCTGCGCCACACCCTCTCGCTGCTCGGGGCGGCTGGGGCGAGCAAGCAGCTGCGCGCGCAGGTGCGTGCCGCCGTCGGCGAGGCTCCGCTCGACGCGACCTTTTGGGCGGACTGGATGCCGCAGGAGGAGGAGGCGGAGGAGGCCGAGCTGTGGGGCGGGCTCCTGCAGGACGCAAAGTTCTCGTCCTTCCTCGAGCGCAACGCGGTGAGCCGCCCGCCCGCACCCCGGGCCACCGCCGCAGTCCCGCTCACCGTCCGCCGCCCGACTGGCCCCTCCAACAGGTGACTCACCTCACCAGACTCGTGCACGCCCTCGCGCTCTCGCGGGTGCTCGTCTCGCCCACGCCGCCGCCGGCTCCGCACGCAACCGCTGCGGACGCGACGCCGCTCGAGTCGGACGCGCCGACGCCCCCACCGACGCCGCCACCGACGCTGCGCTTGCCGCAAGAGGTGGAGCGAGGCCTAGCGACCGGCAACCGCTCGGGCGGCAGCCTGCCCGCGCGCTGGTGGGCCGCCGAGCACGATCGCGCGCTGCTGCTCCGCTCGGCGGTGAGCGGGATGGCCATCGGCGCCGAGGACTGGTCGGCCCTCTGCAAGCTGCCCGCCTTCCTCCTCCCCGAGGCGCTGCTCGAAGGGGAAGGGGCCGCGGCCGGGACCGAGCCTCTGGCCGACGGCGCCGAGTCGCTGCCCGCCCACCTCGCTACCCTCTCGCTCAAGCAGCTGGTCGCGCGGCAGCAGACCCTGCTCAAGCGCCTCGCCGAAGTCCTCTTTGGCTCCAAGCGCTCGAGCTTCTTCTGCGGCCCGCCGCCAAAAGCCTCGACCGACCCCGCCCCCGCGCTTGCCGCACCGGTGGCCGATATCGAGATGGCGGAGGCTGCCGGAGGGGACGCTTCGGCGACAGGTGAGATGCCGCCGGCGGACGCCGCCGCACAGGCGGAGGAGGAGGACGCGGCCGGCGCGAAGCCAGCCGTCGACACCCCGTCGGCCGCCGCCGTCGCTGAGAAGGACGCGGCAGCGGAGCCGCCAGCGGCCGAGGTCCCGCCAGAGGGCGGCTCCGTTGCTGCGCCGGAGGCCAAGCAGGCGCCGACGCCGGCGGTGGGGACGCCCGGCGACGCGGCGGGCGGCAAGCGCAAGGCGGAGGGCGGCTCAGGCAGCGTCCTCACCAAGCAAGCGAAGCGCTCCGGCCCGGTCACGGCGACGCCCGCCGCCGGCTTGTTCCGCTTCTGGAAGAAGTGACGGCAGCGCGTTCTCTGGCAGTGTGGGGACGCTGGAAGCGAATAATGACTAGCAGCGGATTCGGACACTGAGCGTTCACAGGACACGTCGTGCACGGCTATCCGCTAGATGCGGGACCCCGCGCGCTCCCCCCCCCCCCCCCTCCCCCGCCGATGTCTGAACTGAGATGCAGCTCTGAGAGACCTCCGTTCACACTGGATTGCGCGTTGTATTGCAAATGAAGGTTTGGTTCTCGATCACTGCGATATCATATATCAACGAGACAAATACATTATACATCGGCTAGTGCCATTTCACTGTGGCACAGCTCGCGTTACAAAACCTTGATTTTGACCATTGCGCGAAAAAGGTACCTCTCGGTGCCTTCCAGAGGCAGCTGCG
>NW_005200784.1:491759-564638 GCF_000372725.1 Emiliania huxleyi CCMP1516 | reverse complement strand
GTCCTGATGTGATCTGCACGGGTAAATCACGTCGGCGTCAAAGGAGCGACGTGCGACCTGTCAGAGCTCTATCGCCGATCGCAGCTGCCTTCTGCGCGTCCTGGGGAGGTACATTTGTTGCGCGCCGGAGACGACTCGACGCCGCTGAGATCGGAGATCAAGCTCTGACAGGTCGCACGTCGCTCCTTTGACGCCGACGTGATTTACCCGTGCAGATCACATCAGGACACGGTCTCGACGCGCTCAGTACGACGCCTGCGACCCGTCTCGGGTCAGGTGGCACGACGCTCATCGCGCCCGCCAGCGCTGCCGTGCAGGCTGCCACGACGAGGTCGAGCACGCTTCTATACGCTCGCCGAGCCTTCCTTTCCATCCCGTTAGGCAGCCTGGGAACGGTGGCGATCAGAGGCAAAGCCTACGAGGGGTGGTGGAACCACATGTCACGGCTACTGCCGGCTCGACCCCACGATAGCCTCCGAAGGCTGACTTTGCGGCACCATCATCGGACGATGTCGACGAGTTGGGTCGCTCTCGCGGTAGCCAGATGACCTCTCATACTAGGATCATCGGCCATGGCCGCAGGGAGCGCGGGGGAGGGCGCTGGATGCAACACGGAGCTCCGTTGGAGACGTTTTCAAGATTAGCGTGTCAGAGTGAAATGGCACTAGCCATCGTTAATGAATATGTCGCAATCGGCGGAACCCGGAACATCAACAACAACATGGCCGGCCGCCGCGAAAAATACAGCAAATATGAAAAGTCCGAAACGACTAACAAAATAAAGTCCGATGAGCGAGCACTGAGCAGGGATTCGCATTCGGACTTCGCCGTCTTCGGTTTTGTCGCTCACGGCTGTGACACACTCCTCACTCGCTGCACGCGCTCGCTCGCTCTCGACTATCGACACACCCCACACGCAGGTTGGCCCGCACCGCAGCCATCCAGGACTGGTCCGGGTGGGGATTGGAGGCGCCGCCAACATGGCCGCCAGCCTGCCACACTCTCTTCACCACACCTGCCACCACGGCTTGGCCTCCGCCTCGTCCGCCGGCTTCTCAGGCTCGCTTGGCCGCGGCGTGTTGACACGCGAGTTCGCCGCCGTGGAGTTCGGCGACAGCGTCATCGGCGAGGGGGCGTCGTACTCCTTTTCGACCGACCCCGCCGGCGGCGGCGGCGGTCGTGCCGGCTCCGCCTTTGCGCCGCCGACAAAGAAGTTCGAGATCTTGTCGAGGAGCGGCACCTCCTTCTTGGGGGCGGCCGGAGGCTCCTTGTCGAAGACGGAAGCGACGCTGCTCGTCCTGCGGCGGCGCGACTCCGACGACGCGCGGGCCCGCACCCACGCCTCCTCTGCGTAGGCCTGAGGCCGGGAGAGGGGGGGAGGGGGTGGGTGGGGCTGGGGACGGGCGCCGGGGTCGAGGGGGGGGTCGACGGTGGGTGGGTCGGGGTCGGTGCGGCACCTTGGCGTCCACACGCAGCGCGGCGAGGGACTTCTCCATCGCTGCCTGCTCCGCCGCCGCGTCCGCCTCCCACGACGCCGCCATCGTCTTGGCGCGCTTGCGAGCCACCTCCTTTGACGCCATCGAGTAGCGCGCAAAGATTGAACGGCGGTCGTTCTCCTCGTCCTCGTCGCAGAGCTCGCGCTCACTCGGCGACGACTTCTCGGTCTCCCTGTCCTCCGCCTCCTGGGCCGTGGACGCCGCCGCGGCCTTTGCCTTCGCCTCGCCCGACAGCTCTCTTAGGCTGCGGGACTTCCCCGCCGAGGTTGGCGGCTTTGCAGAGGCCTTGGCCGCAGCCGCATCCGCCGCAGCCTCCTCCGCCCTCGCCGCAGCCGCAGCCTCCTCCGCCCTCGCTGCAGCCGCAGCCTCCTCCGCCGCAGCCTCCTCCGCCCTTGCCGCAGCCGCAGCCTCCTCCTCCACCGCCACGGCTGCGGCAGCGGCTGGCTCGGCCTGCGCGTTCTGCGCCGCGCTGTCCCGGTCGGACGCCGCCTTCACCTCTTGCTCCACGGCAGACTCCGCGGCCGGCACGACTGCCGGCTCCACGGCCAGCTCCACGGCTGGCTCCACGGTTGGCTCCTCCTCGGGGCGCGGCGTCGAGGCGATGGAGGGGGGATCGCGCGGTGTCGAGGCGACGGAAGGGGGATCGGAGACGGAGGAGGACGTCTCCGACTTCTTGCCGAGCTTGGGCGGCAGCCCTCTCTTCCCTTTCTTGTTAAAGAGGCCCATCAAAACGCGGTCAGGGGGAAGGCATGAAAAAGCGCACTCAACCTTCGACTGCCAGTTCGTGAAAGGCCGTGAACGGCGGCTCTCATGAACCAAGGGGTTTTCAAAAATCTCTCTCTCAAATCACTGTGAAGGTCGTGATTTCTTGTTGGTCTTCAAAAATCTCTCTCTGATAACACACAACGAATTTGTTTTGCTGGGTGAGCAGTCTCGCTCCCAATCGACCAAGTGTCCGAGATGTCGTCTTTGGTGGGTCGTAGGTCCTACTCCTAGGGTCTCGTAGGTGGATTGTGGATATACTATATATACACAAATGCACGCCTGTCGCCTCCACTGCGGCTCGCAAAGAGAAAAAAACTGCCGCGAAAAATCGTGGAGTCGCGGAACGCCGTGCGTACAGGTATGCGAGGATGATTGGGGTACAGATCTCACACCGCTCGCATCAAGACCCTGTAGGCCGCCCTCAGCGTCTGGAAGCGCGCGCCGCTGCCGCCCGCCACGTCGGGGTGCGCCGCGAGGGCGAGGCGCCTCCACCGCTCCTTGAGGCTCGCCCGGCAGAGCCCGTCCAGCTCGAGCGGCGAGAAGCCAAACTCCGCCGCCGCGCGCCCCAGCCCCCCGGCCGCATCGGACCGCCGCCGCGCGCGCTCCGCCGTCTCCTGCGCCGACCTCCGCTCGGCTGCCCCTAACAAAAGAAACAGAAACAGCTGAACAAGAAAGTCGGTCGCCGACATCCCTCTCGCATTTAGGGGGAGGGGGGCGACCAGCGCGCCGAAGACGTCTCCTCACCTCGGGCAATCTCGGGCAATCTCGGGTAATCTCGGCGGCGCCTGCGCGCCAGGAGGACGTCTCCTCAAAGCGGCGGTGCAGGAGCGCCGCGACCGCCGCCGCCGCCGCCTCCTCGCCCGCCTCGCCGCCCCCACCCGCCCCGCCGGCGCTGCAGACTGCGTACACCTCCGTGGCGCCGTTCAGCTGTTGGGCGGCCCAGACCTCATCCACTAGCGGCCACAGCGACGCCTCGTCCGCAGCCGCAATCTCTGCCGCGTCTGCGCACAGCAAGTCCGCCGCCTCCACCACCGCCTCCATCTCCTCGCCGATGCCGGCGAAGCCCGTGGGCGGCAGGCTGGCGGAGGCGGAGGAAGCGGAGGCGGAGGAGGCGGAGGCGGAGGAGGCGGAGGCGGAGGCGAGGTGGCGAGCGGTGAGCGCGAGGCGGGTGGGCGAGTAGATGTCGACAGCCTCCGCGAGGCCGGCGGCGCGGAGCGCCGCACCGTCGGCCGACGTCAGAAGGTGGCAGACACCGAGTACGTGGTGGTTGAGCGGGTTGCCTAATTAATAATGACTAGCTCACACGCACTCTTAATCATTAATTAGAGCGCGTGGTGGTTGAGCGGGCTGCCATGTGCGTTGACGCGCCCGTGCCGGCTGCCTACGCCATTGACAAACCAATCTCGGGGCGAAAAGATGGTCTCGCGCCATGTATCCAGAGACGGATCGCGTGAAGGGAAGGGAAGGGAAAGAGCTGAATACACAGCTGAATACGGTCGATGCAGCGGAGTGCGTGTCCTCTCGAGCGCGGTTGTTGGAATGCAAGAAACGCTTCTCGGGTCGGAATACAGGACCACGGCTTCCGCTTCTAGGGTCGGCTGCCGACGGACGTGTGCTCCTCGAGGAACTCCGACCACACGGGCTGGATCGCGCGCAGGTAGTCGTGCGTGGCGTCCTGGTTCGCTGCCGGCGCCTGAAGCAGGACGAGCTCGACCGCCGCCGCGGCGTCGGCCGTGTGGCGGCGGAGCGTGGAGGAGAGGCGGTGGAGCTGCGCCTCAGCGTCGCACGCGTCCGCCACCGGGCCGAGCCGGCAGATGACGCGGAGGGAGCGCCTCGCACACTCCTCGAGCGGCGCCGACGCGTCCTCGAGCTGCGGAAGGCTCAGCTCGAGCCCGCTGTAGCCGGCAAGGGAGGAGAGGCGCGGCAGGCGCGGCGAGGAGATGGCCGAGCGGAAGAGGCGCAGTATCATGCCCGTTGAGGAGAGAAGGAGGCCTAAAGGGCGTATTTTTTTTTATTCGTTAGCATCGCATGGCTGCAAGGCGACCGCAACAAATGGCGCGGCCACCCGGAAGCAAGCACACAAAAAAAAATTGCATTGCTTGCAGCTGTGTACCGCTGCATTCCTGGTGCTCGAACGAAGACCAGTTTGCAGAGAGAGATCTTCTTCTAGCTTGCTTGCATGCAGAGAGAGAGATTTTTAGCAATACCAATTTGGTGTTGCATGCATGCATGCAGCAAGCACAAACAAAGAATTCGCGCCAAACTCGCATCTAACGCGTAACGGAGCGTGTCAACACCTCCCGAGGGGCGGTGTTAACACGTTTGAACACCTCTACGGCTGCGGTGACCGGTGTTAACCGTTAACGTTTGAACACCGTGTTAAGCTGTTAACGTTAGTGCACCATCCCTGGATGCGGCGCCCAGCATGCTCTATCATGCAGAGAGAGAGATTGTTTTGTTATCATGCATCGCCCCGCAGTGGCCGAGCCGACCGCCGCTCGAACTGGCGCCGAGTGGCTCCCAGATTGAGCGCGGCAGGCTCAGTCGCACCTTCGCGGAGCGAACGCGAGCCGAGCCGTCGCCGTTCGCCTCCGCCGTCCGCCCATACGTCCGCCGTCAGCCGTCAGCCGTCACTCGTTTTGCGCGACGCGCTCGCGCAGTGTGGACGCGCGCCGCCCAGCGCCGGACGTGCCGGAGCCGGTCCGGCGCGCGCGGGCGACCAGCGCCTGTAAACAGACAGCTGCCCCACTCGTCCTTTTGATTCACCTGCGTCAAAATTCTTTTCTGTGGTGTACCTGTGTTAGTGCCAGTGCGCGCCAGTCCCGTGCCCAGAAAAGAAAAGAATTTTACAACAAAACTCCCTCGCACAACACTGGGCACAGGACTGGGCACGGGACTGGCTCAAAAGAAAAGAAAGAAAACAGACAACCCAAGGGAGGGATGGGAGGACGGCACGCCGCCACCACACAGGGATTTTAAGGAGAGGTGTGTGGTGCGCTAGCCGTCGCCCACCCTAGGGAGTCTGCCTCTTCCTATCTCTCTTCGCAGTCTCTCGCCGCTTCTCGCTGCAACCTTCATGCCACCTCGCGGTCGTCCCACTCTCGTCGTTCTCTCCCTTGTCATTTCCTCCTCTGTCGCGTCGTTCTCTTCTGCCTCGTCCTGTGACGCCGCCGCCTGCCGGTCCCTTGTTCTCGCGGTTTCTTTTGCCTTTCGGCGCAACTCCGTCCTCCTCGCGGCGTATCCTGGCCCCTCGAGTCTATCGAGCTCCCCTCGCGCAAGGACCACATTTCTGACTGTCCCGTGCCCAGTGTTGTGCGCGGCCGGGTAAATTCTTTTCTGCTTTTTTCCGCCTTTTGCGCGACCACACGTGGCACAACTCGCCGCTTTGCGCGGCCTCTTTATGCGAGAGGAGACAGCGCCTCTCATGGGCAGCGGCAGGCCCTTCCCAAAGTTGTCGTGGAGACGGCGCCACAAGGTTGTCGCTGCGGCGTTGTGCGCCGCTGCCACGCTCGTTTTGCCGGCGGTGCTGCGCGAGGCGGAGGAGCACGTGCACGCGGCGGGCAGCAGCTCCGCCGCCGCCGACGCGCTGCTCCCTCCGCCCGAGGAGGCGCTGCGACGCGCCACGCACCTCGTCGTCGTCGCCGGCCACGCCGTGTTCACAGCGCTCGACCACGGAGGCGGTGCCGTCGAGCGCGAGGCGTCGTGGTTCCTCGAGCCGTTCCAGCACGGGCAGCTGACGACGATGATCGAGCACATCCACAAGGGGGTCGAGCTCGCCGCGGCCGACAACCGCTCGCTCGTCCTCTTCTCGGGAGGGCAGACCCGCGCCGCCGCCGGCCCGCGCTCTGAGGCGCTCTCCTACTGGGAGGCGGCCGAGGCGGAGGGATGGTTCGGGCTGCCGCAGGTGCAGCCGCGGGTGCACCTCGAGGAGCAAGCCCGGGACTCGCTCGAGAACCTGCTCTTCTCCGTCTGCCGCTTCAACGAGCTCACGGGCCGCTACCCTCAGACCATCACCGTGGTCTCCTTCGGCTTCAAGCGGCGGCGCTTCCAGGAGCTGCACCGCGCCGCGCTCCGCTTCCCGCGCCACCGCTTCCACTTTGTGGGCGTGGACCCGCCCGGCCTGACCGCCGCCGTGACCCAGGGCGAGACGGCGCACTCCGCAAAGCCGTTTGAGTCGGACCCGTATGGCAGCGCCGCCTAGAAGCGGAAGACGTATTCTTGTACTCCTGGTGGCGCTCGAGAGGACACGTATCCGCTGTCTTCGGCCGCATTCCGCTGTATTCACCGTACTCGTACCCCTCGTATCCACGCGGCGCTCCGAAGACTCGGCGCACAGCTGTATTCCCGCCACCCTGATATGCTGGTGTACTCAACACGCAGGCTGCCACGACGCCGGGCTGCGCGCAAAGCGGGAGGCGCGCAACCCGTTCCGCCGGACTGTCAGCTACCCGCTCGGCTGCCCTGCGCTCGCGCCGCTCATCTCGCAGTGCTTGCGCCTCCCGTATGGCGGGCCGCTGCCTTGGGACGGATGGGCGGCGCCGCGGTGACGGCGCTTACCGTGTAATATGTGAGGTTCTGCTGTGTATTCGGTTCGTGTCTGTGTCTGTACAACACATGCATGATGTGTGGAATATCATACGTGTCAAGTGATGAGTGCAAACAATACATAAAACGACCCACCTCTCTCGGGAGGGTAAAAGCAAAAAGGAAGGGGGGGGGGGGGTTACCGATGGCGCACGCGGACCTTTCAGTCCCCGCAGCCGCGCACGACGCTCCCTCGCACAAACCTCCAGCACACGTCGTTCACGCCCCGCCCCGCCGCGATCCCGTCGCGCTCATACTTGGTCGACGGCCGCGGCAGGCAGCAGTCGCACGCCACCTCCTCCCAGCGCGCCTCCGCGTCGCAGCAGCTCGCGAGGACCGCGCGTGCCTCGTCGGCGTAGCCCTCGACATCGGTTGCGAGGTGCAGCCGGCCGCCGTCCTGCATAAGCGGCGAGAGGGACTGCACCACTTCGGGTCGCACGATACGCCTCCCCTCGGAGCCGCGCCACGGGTCCGGGAAGAAGACGAGCACCTCGTCGAGCGCGCGCCGCGCCTCCAGGCCGTCGCGCAGCAGAGTCGCCGCGTCCGCCCGCACCAGCCGCGCGTTGGCGGCGGCACCAGCCTCGTCGAGGCCCTGCATGGCGGCAGCAAGCCCGCCTCGGAACCAGTCGACACCGACAAAGTCGGCGTCCGGGTGCGACGCCGCAAGCGAGCACAGCGCCTCGCCGGAGCCGCACCCAATCTCAAGCACGAGCGCCGAGCGGTCCACAGCGGAGCGGCCAAAGGCGGCGTCTAGATCGATGCGGCGGTCAAAGGCGAAGGCGAGGCCGAAGATCGGCCACAGCCTGCGCTCGACCCGCTTCTGGGCGCGAGTGATTGTCTTTTGCCGAGCCGCATACCACGCGGGCTTGTGACTCGGGTTGAGGTAGCGGCGCGACGGCCTTGAGGCGAGCAAGGGCGATGGGTCGCGCATCGTCGGACGACGCTCTCGGCGGGTGACGTCGGGCGGGGCCTGGCGATTTCTTTTTTGTTCTCTCACGCAGCGCCGCGTTTCACGTTTCTGAGGGGTCACGGGACGACGCTAATGCTCTCCGCCCGTTGGGTCCACCTCGCGCAACTCTCCTCCCTCGAGCCACCATCGCCCCGCGTCCTCCGGCTGGACGGCAAGCGGGATACCGTTGGGCACCAAACCGCTCGCCCCCATCACGGTGAGCACGAGCGACAAGCGCGTCTCGCGGAGCGCGTTGGCCCTGCCGCGGTGCACCACGTTCGGCGTGTACACCGTGACCGAGCCGGCGGGCACGGCCACCGCCACGCCGTCCGCGCCCTCATCAGGCTTCTCCGTGTGCGTGTGGCTCGCGGGTAGCACCTCGAGGGCGCCCTGCTCCGCCGCCGTGTCGACGAGGGCGATCTGCACGGACGCGATGCGCCCATCAAGGATGCCGTCGTCTCGATGCCACCCTTGGTCGGCCGCACCCGCCAGCACGCGCATCAGCCCAATCTCGAGGAGTAGGCGGCGGCGGCTCTGCAGCGCGTAGCCGAGGAACGAGTCGAGCCTTGCCGCGAGCGCCGAGAGGGCCTCGGCGGCGTGCGCGACCGGGATCGCCCGAAGCGTGCGGTTGGCGGGCGAGCGGATGTTGGCGGTGCGGTCCACCGGCGCCTCCTGCTCGGCGCCGTCGGCACGCGCGTGCGACTGCAGCGCACGCACGTCTGCGGGCGCGAGGAGCGCGGGGAAGACGACGACGCCCTGCGTGCGCCACAAACTGAGGGCACGTCGCGTGGCGCCCGCCGCGCCGGCGTCCCTCACGCTAAGCTCGCCCACCGTCCGCGCCGGGCGTGCGGCCGCCTCGTGCGCGCCGATGCCGGCGAGGGCCATGTCGACTCCTGCCCGCGCAAAGGCCGCCATGCCCGCCCCGCCCTCCGGTCGGAGGCGCCACGCGTGCTCAAATGCCGTCAGGCTGCGCACCTGTGATGCGCGGGTGTGGGGTGGGGGGTGTGATAGAGACTGTGTGATGCGCGGGTGTGGGGTGGGGGTGTGTGATAGAGACCGAAGTTGGGGCGAGAACTCGACCTGGTGTTCGCCGAGCGAGTCCGCAAGCCGCGCCTCGACAGCGCCGAGCCGCTCGTAGGCCGTGGCGCTGCTCGGCGCGAGTCGGATCGCCGCGCGGTACGCCTCGGAGGCGGCGCCACGCAGGCGCGCGAGGCGCTGCGGCGTCGCGGGCGCCAGCCGGCCCGTCGACTGCGCACGCTGCTCGAGGCCGTCGCCGCGATGGACGTGGCACCGCGCGTCGTCGCTGGCCGCGCGCTCGCCGCCTCTGCGCAGCATCAGCTCGCTCCATGCCTCGCGGCCGAGATACGCAAACGCGTGCAGCGCCGTCTGGCCGGTCCAAGGGTGGGCCGTCACGACCGCCGCACCGCCGTCGAGCAGCGCCTCGACCGCCGGGAGCGGATCCAGCAGGCGGAGCACCTTGGCACCGGCGCCCGGCGAGCCGTCGGCCGAGAGAGTGCCGCCGGCGAGCGGAGCGCCGCCTGCGGTGGGCGCCCTGTAGACGGCGAGGTCGAGAGGCGAGAGGCCAAACGAGGTGCGCGCGTTCACCTCGGCGCCGCGGCGGAGCAGCTCCGCGATCATTTTTGAAGCGCCGCGCCCGGCCGCCACGTGCAGAGGCGTGATGCCGCGGCTGTCGTTGGCCGACGCATCCGCTCCCTTGGACAGCAGGAGGCGCGCCAGCTCGTCATTGCCCTCCTCTAGGGCGACGGCCAGCGGCGTGTGGCCCATCAGCGTCTTGGCGTCCACATTCGCGCCGCCGAGGCCGAGGAGCAGTTTTGCGACTTGCTGCCGGCCCATCTGCGCCGCGACGTGCAACGGCGTGTGACCCGACTGCGCGTTGCGCGCGTCTGCGTCGGCGCCGCGCGCTAGCAGCAGCCGTGACGAGTCGGACTCGCCTGTGAGAGCCGCGAGGTGCAGCGGCGTGTGGCCCAAGCCCGTCCTCGCGTCGGTGTCTCCGCCGTGAGACAGCAGCACGCTCATCACGTCCAGCCCGCCCTTTTGGGCCGCAATGTGCAGTGGCGTGTGTCCGGTGTGAGTGCAAGCACCCACGTCCGCACCGCTGTCGAGCAAGAGTCGCGCAATGTCCACTCCACCCTGCTCGGCCGCAAAGCTCAGCGGACTGAGGCCGGCATCCGTCTGCGCATCGAGCGCTGCGCCCGCGTCCAGGAGGAGCCGGACCAGCTCGAACCTGCCCTGCTCGGCTGCGACATGCAGCGGCGTGGCGCCGAGCTTGGTCGATGCATCCACAAGCGCACCACTCTGCAACAAACGTCGCGCGGTCTCGAGCTCACCCCTTTGCGCGGCGAAGTGCAGCGGCGTCGCAGGCCCACGCTTCCGCGGTGACGGCTGCCGTGCATTGTTGCCACCTCGAGATGCCCACAAGACAGCGACGGCGCAACAAGCGGCGGCGGTTGTGAACGAAACTCCGACGAAACGTCGCGGCGGAGCGGTTGCAGACGACCGCGGCAGTCGCGGTCGCATATTCTCTGGCGAGCCGAGACGAGCGGCGGACAAAGAGGCTTGCGGCGGACTATCGAGAGGCCCGGCGTGTGGGCGCGATTTCTTTTTCATTTTAGAAAGAATTTTACAGCAAAACTCCCTCGCACGACACCGGGTACGGGACTGGCACTGCAAAGGCGACGGCTTAGAAGCCGTCGCCCTCACAGATGCCGTCCTCCTCACAGAAGGCGTCGTCGGAATGGTAGTTAGTCAGGCGGATGGTCGAATCCGCGAGCACCGTGGTGCTCGCCGAGAGGACCATCCCCATCATCCTCCGACTCCATCCCCTCCCCCCCCCGTCGCTACCGCCGCGCCCCCCGCCGGCGCCCGTCGCGGGACTTCCTGCCCCCCCCGCCAGCGCCGCGGGCCGGGCCGCTCCGCAACTCCTCCAGGTCCCCCTCAAAGAGGAGGACCCGCCCCTCCCTCACCCAATCCTCCCACCCCGGGAATGGGACACCGCAAACAGAACCGCGCCCAGCGTCCCAGCAACGCAATCCCTCCCGCTCCCCCGCCTTGAACTCCGCCACGAGCGCCGCGACCACCTCGTCGCGCTCCTCGACCGAGAGCCGCCTAAAGACTCCTAAAGGAGCATTTTAGAAAGAAAGAAAAACGCGGGTAAGGAGGCCCACGGGTTTTCTCTCCTGCCCCGCCGCGCCGCTCACGCCGCCTCGCCGGCAAGCCGGGCGGTCCGCTGCACGTCAATGGCTCAGCCGGTCACTTGATGACCACCATGAAGTACAGCGATCGCCGGCTCGCTGGCCTCTCCGCAAGGCCTCTCCCCTCGACCGCGTCGAACTCACTGGCGCGGGCTCTCTTCTCGGCTACGCCTACGGGACCGGCCCCAGCTTCGGCTGAGGGCTGACAAGCTGCCGAGCCCAAATCACTCTGTGATACGAGCGTCACTTTGTACCCACCCCCCCCTACTTCGTGGGGACCCCCCCGCCGGTCGGTGATCTGCCCCCGAGGTGGACCGGACCCCCCCTCCGGTCGGTCGCTCTCTCGGCGGCGGGAGGTGTGACGACCGACCCCCCCCCTCGGTCGGTGTCCTTGCCGTGAGCCCCCTGAAACGCTCTCCCTCCTTCTCGCGAACCGCCACGGGCGCTTTGAAATCGCCGGTTTTCACTATGAAAACTAGTCACCGCGCATCGTCCCTTCCGATGACTACGATGACTTGCCAGAGTGGATCGACACATCGCCGCCGCCGTCACCGGGCTCATCGGCTTCCGAGTCGCCCAAGCGACAGCGAATGGCAATCGATGGACGCCGCTTCTGGAGCAACTCAGTTAATCGCGACATGCTGCGCGTTGCGCGCGGGCAGAGCTATGCCGGCAACATGATCTGCCTCGCACCCGGTCTTCACGTCTCCAAATTTTCGCGCGGGCAGAGCTTAGGCGATCCGTCCGATTCGGAGAACGAGGGCGAGGGCGAGGAGGAGGCGGAGGCGGAGGAGGAGGCGGAGGCGGAGGACGAGGACGAGGACGAGGACGAGGACGAGGACGAGGACAGCGACAGCAGCGACACACCCCTCAAGCTACAGATCAACCTCACGACGGAGGTGGAGAGGGGGAGGTGGACCTCTTCTTGGAGTCGGAGGAGGAGCAGTTCACCTTCGAGGAGTTCTACTGCACGCTGCCCCCGTGGGCGCGCGGCCGGCAGAAGGAGGTGCTGGCCGCGCTCAAGCGGCTCGTCAACGGCTACAGTGTGTCGCCGGCGAAGCTAATCATGGACGACGACGACGACCAGAGCGTGGACATGGACGAGCTCGTGTTCCGACCCAATCCTGAGCGCGGTCTCGAGCTCAGCAACTCGGACGACGTCACGAGGAGTGATTAGACGGGGAGAGGTCGCTTGGTGTCTCTAGTATTTCGAGATACTAATTTATTCACAGCTGCGGCGAGCGTGTGCGGTGTGACCCTCGAGCCAACCCGACCGACCCCCCCCTCGGTCTGCGCTCCGACCGACCGGACCCCCCCTGCGGTTTGCGGTCTTCCGCGGCCGCCGACCGGACCCCCCCTGCGGTCGGTCGGTCTGCGCTGGGCGCTCAAACCGCGAAGTCGGCCTGTTCACTACAAGATGACGCTCGTATGAGAGCGAGGTGATTTATTGTTTTATTTCCCCCCCCCCCCCCCCAATTGACGTGCCCCTCTACTCGGAGCTAAAATGAACGCGACACCATACCCACGCACATATTCATATACGCCTACCTAATAAAATTCGCAATAAGATAAAGATTTGGTTCAGCCGCAATCCTGGGACCTGGGTCCTGTCCTCCGAATACCCACAGGGCATGGCCCAACGCCTCTCCGACCGC
The DNA here is from genome assembly GCF_000372725.1 of Emiliania huxleyi CCMP1516. NCBI lineage: Eukaryota > Haptophyta > Isochrysidales > Noelaerhabdaceae > Emiliania > Emiliania huxleyi. Next base: position 551,977 of record NW_005200784.1, on the reverse strand, counting down.
GGCGCATATCTGCCCAGTCCAGAACACCTGCAGCCCGGTGAGGAAGACATTGGCGCCCAGCAGAGCCGCGTACGCGACGAGGGAGTGCGCGCGGTCGCGGGGCTTGGCCAGCGCCCAGAGCGAGTCCTGCCAGAAGCCGGCCGAGACGTACGGCCAGTAGGCGGTGCGCAGCAGCAGGAAGAGCAGCACGAAGGGCGGCTTGGACGCCTCGACGAGGGCCTCGAGCCCCGCCGCGCTGAAGAGCTCGCCCACGCAGAGCGGCACGCTGGAGAGGCTCGCCTGCGTACACAGCAGAGGTGTTTTGCTAAGCGTATTTGCCGCTGTATGTCTCCCTGTATGCGCAAATACGGCAGTTCCGGAGACGCGTGCAACAGTATTTGCCACGCATACAGATACAGCCGTATCTGTATTTGCCACGCACCATGGTGCGCGCATCTGGCCCCGAGCTGGCCACAGCCGGCCACGGCCGGCCCACGGCACCCACCGGCGTCCATCCCTCGCTCGCAGGCCGACCAGACTGGGGCGGGCGTCGGCGGGACGGCGGGCACGGCCGGCCCCGAGCCCGACGTGGTGGAGGTGGAGCCTTCCTCCAAGGCGAAGAGTATGAAGTGGTCGGAGGGGCGGCTGGTGGTGCTCTACGCGGGCCCATGCACGCTACTCGCGCGCTCCGCGTGCGTACTTTGGCTGGGCGGGTGATCGTCCTCGCTCGTCTCGCTCATTGTTGCGAATGCAGACGTGGCACTGTGTGGGGTCTGATGCGTGGGACGATGCATCGTCGACGAGCGGCCACGCCGCCTTCCCTTACCCCCTTTCCCGGCCCCTTTTCCCTCCCTCCCCCTTGGACGGGACATGAACAATGGGTGTTCTTGGGTTGCATCCCGCCTGGCACCTCCCCCTAACCCCAATCCCGGGCGCCTCACGGGTTTTGTGGGGCACCCCCCCCCCCCCGTCCTTCTGGACCCCCAATCTCTCCCCTTGCTCGCAGCGCGTCGAGCGGCGGCGGAGGGCCGCCCAGGCCACCACCAGTGCCCCTCCCACCGGCGGCGCGGCGGCAGCGGCGCTGACCGCCCCTCCATCAGCGGCGGCGCGACGGCGGTCGTCGGGGCCCCGGCAGCCGTGCGCAGAGGGTGCCACCGGACCGGCCGACGCGCGCCCGGCGGACCCTTCGTCGTGCATTGCGGGCCGAGCACCCCCGCGTCGCTTCTCGGCACGTTGGAGAGCAGAGGAAGCTGCTGGCGTCGCCGCTGGGATCGGCGGCGGCGCCAGCAGCGTTCTCGGATCTGAAGCCGACTTTGAGCGCTGATCGATCGATCTGAGGGCTGGCCGATGGGTGGCGCTGCGACATCGCCGCCACCGCGGAGGCCGGCGGCCGGACCAGAGGACGAGCGGTCGGGGCGTGTGGCGCATATGCTACATGCTACCGCCCCCCCCCCCCCTGTGAGCATTCATGTGTGAATAATGTAGGGACATGTGTGCACGAGATTTTGAGAAAGAGCTCCTTGCAAAAAGTTTGCTTTGACGCCGCAAATACGGCCACCCGGCAAATACGCTAGCAAAACACTCGATTTCACGTGCCTTATTTGTTCGCCTGTATTTGCAAATACGGAGGCGCAAATACGCTTAGCAAAACGTGCCCAGCGGACACTGCCTCATATTCACGTTGTGTACCGTGATGGCTGATGGAGAGCCGACGCAGCCGCCAGAGAGGCTCGCCACGCCGAAGAGATCCCGGCGCTCTTGGCCGCATCTCGGCTAAATCTCGCCACGCCGAAGAAGAAGGTTGCGTAGTAGTGGCACCACGGGTGCATCGAGAGAACGCCTACTCGAGGCCTCCGAGCAGGTCTGGGGACGGCTCAGGGAGGGGGTCGGATATGCGCGCCGGGGAGGACGCCGAGGAAGCAGGTGACGGCGTGGTGGCCGATGAAGGCGGCGGTGCGGTACTCGGGCAGCAGCACGACGGCGATGAGGTTGAAGCACTCGTAGCCCGCGGTCAGGCGGCAGAGGCGCTCCGCCAGCGGCGAGCGCCCGTACAAGCGATCGAGGGCTGTGCCGCCGACCTTGTGGATGGGCCCCAGCCACTCGAAGACGCCGAGGGCGCTGCTCGAGCAGGCAAAGGCGAGAGAGACGATGTTGTACGCCATCACGTCCGCCGCCAAGCTCGCGGCATCGCCGACCACCTGCTCGCCCGAGGTCACGGCTCCGGCGGTCCGGGTGTGCCCCGTGGCGATGCGAAGGACGGTGCGCAGGGCGAGGAATAGCGCGACGCAGCCGACGAATACCTCTCTGCTCTGTTGCGCCGCCGCAACGGATAAGCGAGGCCAGTCGATCGTCGTCATCGTGGCGCGGCCGTGCTGCTTTGATGGAGCCCTGGCCTTCAGCGGCGGCCCAAGCAAGAGATAGCATGAGAGCGGGCCGGCGATGCAGAGCAGCACTCCGACGAACGAGGCGTGCGCCTCGATAAAGTGAGGCGGCGGCGGCGGCGGCAGCGGAGGCTTGGACCACGCCAGGCGACCATGGCTAGAAAAAAATCGCCCGAGCTCGCAGCGAGATGGCCGGCTCCAGGCATGCTGTCTACACATGGGGGTGGGCTGTGAGCCCGTAAAGGGCGGGGGCGCAAGAATGGGCGGTGCGCGCGTTAGGCTCGCACAGTGGCGCCAAGAAGAATTTGAAGTGCCGATCGACAACACTAGGCACAGGACTGGCGCACACTGGCAAGCAAGAAAGAATTGATTCCGCAAGGCTCATGCTAGAGAAAAACATCCTCCCGTCGCTCTCCGTTTCATGTTTGGCGCGCCGCACGCGGCGCACGCACGCGACGCGCAGTGACGCACGCGCACGCACACGCAGGGAGATGGCCGGCTCGCGATCTGTCTGCCGCAGCCATGCTGTCTACACATGGGGCTCAGCAGAGAGGCAGGGACCTGTTCCCTATTACCCATCTCCTAGAGAGTAGAGGTGTCCGTTTTATTTATTTATATTTATTTGCGCCCGCTCCCGTGTTACTTCAGCCCATTGCTTCAGCCAATCCGTGGTCGGGGTCGCGCGCCGCGCTCTGAAGATATGTTTCCGTATACTGGCGCTCTGGCGGAGATAGATGCTGAGGGAGGGTGTAGAGGATGTAGAGTGTAGAGCGCTGTAGAGATGTAGAGATGTAGAGCGCTCTGGAGCGCTGTAGAGCTGTAGAGCTCTACATCCGCCGCGTGACGATGTGAGTCCGATGTAGAGCGATGTCTGAGAGGCGCTCTACAACGTGAAACCTCTACCCTGGTACAACAAACTCTACATCGTAAGCCGCGAACGAGGCACGGTCGCTCTCCGACATGAGGCGCGTTGCACTTGCCAGTGCTGCCCTGGCCTTCTGTCTGCCCGCCCAATGGGTGGCAGGTGCCTCTGCTGCAGTGACATGCCTCACGGCTGCGACTGACCGGCGCCTCGGCGCGTCAGCTCGGCTCGGCGTAGCGATTGTGGCCAGCGCAACTCGCTTGGACTCAACGCTCAGCCAGGAGCTCCCGCACGCGCTGGCGCGAGTCATGGCGCATGCAACGCGTCTGAATGCTCGCCTGCTCGCCTCGCGCAAATGCGACCGTCTTCGCAGCCGACAGTCAACCGCCTGCTAAAGAAGCACTGCGACGAATGCGGCACCGGCGACGCATGGCAGGCTGGTCATGACGCAGTTATAGGGTGTTGTGTGCCGTCAGAGTGACTATCTGTGTGTCAGTGATAGTCGGGGCCGTCCATCAGAGCTCCAGTAAGCTCGGAGACACCCCATTAGTGCGGCTCGACCTCTTTGAGTCACTGCCTCCCCGGCGGTTTTGCTGTAGAGCCTCTACAACAAACTCTACAGCAAAATCGCGCTCTACATCGCTCTACATCGGACTCACATCGTCACGCGCCGGATGTAGAGCTCTACAGCTCTACAGCGCTCTACATCTCTACAGCTCTACAGCGCTCTACACTCTACATCCTCTACACCCTCCCTCAGCGGAGATGTTTGGATGATGGGAGGCTAAGGCTCCGTACGGCGAAATATCATGTATGTATGAAAAGCCAATGTGCGACAGGAGAGCTCAGGGGCGCGCGGGGAATCGCGCATGTTCCCCCACGCCACGCGCGCACCGACTCACAACGACTCACAGCAGCCTCCTTGGACGGAGCGTTGGAGCGAGGCACCTGAAAACTCTTCGGATTTTGAACGGGCGCCCGGCGCCCGTTCGAATGGCGATGAGTTCTCTCCGGTGGACCATCAATGTTTACCGAGATATGGCCGCTCACAGTCTGAGACCTGTCACAAAAGTGATGCACGTATTGGGAGCGCGACTGCGTATGAAAGTGCGGTATCCCATCATGAAGTGCGGTGGGTGGAGCACACCGCCGCTCAAGCCAGAGGCAATCCCCTCCTCGCTGCTCTCCGGGTCCGGCGTCGTCTTGAGCCCGCCCGTATAAATAAACATCGGTCATCGCTTCTGTATTTAATTGAGCGTGAAGGGCACCTCTCCTAACATGCTGAGCGTGAAGGGCACCTCGCACCTGTCGTACTCTCACCTGTCAAGTAAAGATGATGGCCGTGCTGAGGGAATAATACGGCCCCAGAAATTGCTGCCACGCAACTCCATTGCTTTTACGCACATCCACAAAGCGGCGCATTGAGTCTTGGAGCAGACCCGCCACCCGGGTTGCGTTTCCGAGACGGCTGGCTGTGCTCTGTTGCGAGCACTCTACGGTTCAAGCAGATTTGGCCAGCAGACAGCCAATACACCCATGTCGGGCAAGGGTGGCGGCGGTTCGGTCGTCAGTTCGAATGTTGGGGTGATCGGTGTCGGTAGCCACCGGGTCACGCTGCCAAACATCGTGCTATGCATCCCGGACCCTGATGGGGGCGACTACTGCTTTGACGGGCAGCGGCTGCCGATTGCCTGTCCGGGGCAATTCCTTGGACAGAACCCGTCTCAGGACAACTGCGCAAACTGGATAGAGCGGGCTTACGAGATGGTACCACCGCTCTCAGCGCCGTGCGAGGGCCTGGCCGTTCCGCTCGGAAGCAAGGATCAGTTCTGTTCGGGCGAGGTGGCAGACATTACATACACGACGGTTGATGGTATGGCAGGGCCAGACGTGTGCTGCACCAACTTGCCCCCTTCCCTCCCCCCTCCGCCACCCTCCCTGCCTTCTTCGCCGCCGCCTTCGCCGCCGCCTCCCACTCCGAGTAGGACGACGAGGACGAGCGCGAGGCAGGATCCGCACCTCGCCTTTGCACGCGGCGGAAACGCCGACTTTAGGGGCCGCAGCGGCGCCTACTACGCCTTCTTCTCTGCGCCTGGCCTTGCGCTCAACGTCAAGACGGAGAATGCAACGTTCACGCTGCTCAACGGCCGCTTGGTGGTACACGGCACCTTCATCACGGAGGCGCACCTGGTGGCCGACGTCGGCGGGGCCAAGCGCAAGCCGGCCACCGCCTCCTTCTGGGGTTCCTTGCTGAATGACTTTAATACCGGCTACGGGTTTGTCAATGGCAGCTGCGGCTACTTTGGCAGCTTCAGTGTGCATGTCGCTCACACTCGCCACTGCGAGGAGCTGTCCATCGAGGTACGCTACTCCTCCGCCATCTTCCAGGTCCGCGGTTGGGCCGTCACCGTGCGCGGATCATTCGCCTACGACCGGATTTCGGGTCCAAGGCATCGGCTTGACACGTCCATCAGCGCCCAGGGCAACGCGCCGGAGCGCGATCTCCCGCATGGCCTGATTGGTCAGTCATTTTCCTCCTCGGAACCGCGAAACGGGAAGCAGGACGTTTACCCAGCCGCGGGACGCTTCGCCACTAGCGCGCAGGCCGAGGGCGCCATCGAGGGCACGGCGGCCATGTACGAGGTGGAGTCGCCCTTCGCCACGCGTTTCGCTTTCTCTCGCTTTGACGATGTGGGGCAGCGGCAGGGCAACGAAATCACCACACGTTGAGCATCGCAGGAGTGGAGACGGCTTCGAAGCGCGTTCATTGAGGCGGTCTTGTGGCGCATCGAGAGAGAGTGTGTGAGAGAGAGATTTTTGGTTTTGTTCGCTCAAGCCAGACGTACAGCACTATGAGAGGCCATCAAGCCGTGAGCCGATAACAACCACGGCTGCCAGCCGCCACGGGATCGTCTCTTCTGAGCCCGCTCTTGATGGGGTGGAAGCGTTTTCATAGCGAATTCACGCCGATTTTGCCATACGGACGTCCCTGGCGCGCGCTCTTCAAGGCCTCATCCTGGGATGGTGCTCGCCAGCGTGAGTTCATACAGTGCTGCGAGCTGGCCTAAGGCCGGACCTTACGACGGTCCATTGCTGGGCAGCGTGATGGCTCCTACTCGAGCGCGACATGAGTGTACGAGGACCTCAACGTCTCGGTTTGGCGAACCAGCATGAGGAGCGGAGCCGCTGTAGCTCCTCCCTGCAGCTTGCGCGTCGCGGTTTGGCCGACGTCCCATCCACCGCGCATACTGCGGCGGCTCTCCAGCTCAAGAGGGCTGCGCTCGACCACCACATCGCCCGAGTCAGTGGTCCGGACGCCCCGCTGAGCCTCGCGCCGCAGTGCAGCCAGTTTGCGCGGCCGTGATGCGCGAATCGAACCGGTGCGATGTTGTTCGGCACTCTAGATGGCCTGAACATGCTTGCGTTCAAGTCTCGAGGTCTGCGCTTAAACATGAAAATTTAATAAAATCGGGTCCGACCGGCCTAGCAGGGGTCAGGGCCCGTTTTTTGCATGACCTGAAGTTCAGAGTGTACAGGACGTGCCGTAAAAATGAACTTGGGGGCACAGGACGGGGCACGACGGGGCACAAACGCCAGGCTACGGCTTTACAAACACGTAGTAACGCAAGGGAGTCTAGGCGACGGCGGCGTCCTCCCCGGCGCCGTGGCGAGCCGGACTCGGTCGCGATCTCATCCACCGCCACGAGCTGCAGCGCGACACAGCTTTAATTGCCTCTCCACCCTCCACCCTCCAAAGCCCTACGCCACGGTGATGCCATGAAAAGACCGTGCGGTCGTCAACGGCGCAGCCGCCTCCCACGCGTTCGTCACGGGATCGTATCGCACAAGCGAGCAGAGGGCCTCGTTCTCGCCGTACCCGCCCACAGCGTACAACCTGCCGTCGAGCACGGCCACGGCGAGACCGCTCCGCGCCGTCGCCATCGGCGCCACCGCCTCCCACGCGTTGGCAGCCGGGTCGTACCGCTCCACCGAGCTGAGGAGGCCGTCGTTGTAGCCGCCCAGAGCGTACAGCTTGCCGTCGAGCACCGCCACAGCGTGATCATACCGCGCCTCCGCCATCGGAGCCGCCGCCTCCCACGCATCCAACGCCGGGTCGTACCGCTCCACCGAGCTGAGGCCGTACCCGCCCACAGCGTAAAGCTTGCCGTCGAGCACCGCCACGGCGTGATAGTCCCGCTCCGCCGCCATTGGCACCACCGCCTCCCACGCGTCAGCTGAGGATTTCGTCGTCGTCGTTGAAGCCTCCCACAGCGTACAGCTTGCCGTCTAGCACCGCCGCGGCGAGAGCAATCCGCTCGACCGCCATCGGCGCCACCTCCTCCCACGCGTTCGCAGCCAAGTCGTACCGCTCCACCAGGTTGGAAGTTACGTCGCCGGCCTCACTCTCGCCGCCCACCGCGTAGAGCTTGCCATCGAGCACCGCCGTGCGGACATGCGTTCGTGCTGTAGACATCGGCACCACAGCCTCCTCCTCCCACGCATTCGTTGACGGGTCGTACCTCTCAATCGAGTTGACAGTCCCACGCTCGCTGTCTTGGCCGCCGAACACGAACAGGCGCGGCCTCTCGCGCTTCTTCAGCGTCTCCTTCCAGCCGCGGCGCCACGCGCGGCACGTCCCCTTGACGGCGTGCGCCTTGGTCGGCAGCTGGGCGAGGATGTGCGGGGCGAGGTCCGGCGAGAGGAGGACCTCGGAGAGCACCCACTCGGGCTGCTCCACGAGCCGTGCGGCGTGCTCCTCCGCCACGCGCAGCGCGGCGTCGCTCGCGTCCGCCTGCGCCTCGATGATGGCGCACAGCTGCGCTGGCGAGAGGCCCGCGACGCGCGCGCCGATGCGGTGGGACGCCATCGGTGCGGGCGGCGAGGGAGACGGCGGGTGGGAAGAGCCTGGCGACGTACTCCCTAAATGTAGGTAAACCATAAAAGTAGGTTTGAATTCGTCCACGTAAGGCTTGGTGAGTGGTTGGGGTGGCCTCAGGCATCCCCAAGGGAGCCGCTGCGGTGCCACATAAGCAGCTTAGCGATTGTCGAGACTTTAAAGTATTCGTGTGAAGAAACGCAAACAGGACAGACGCTACTATGGTCACCAGTAAACCATAATTCGACTTTGAGGGATCATATCTCAAAAAGCCGGGAGACAGCATAGCCTTATTGTTGCATATTATGCCACATAAGGTCAAACTTGACCCCACAAGCATCAAGAACCCGATGCTCCGGCTCGACTGTGCCGGCACACTGCCTCCTCGCGCCGGCTGCTAGCAGGCCGTCGCGGCCCGTGGTGCACCAGAGAGAGAGGTCGACACGTTGCCCCCGCCGGCGAGTCCGCGCGGCTCAGGCCGGCCAGAAGGTGTGTGGTGACGGCACCGTGGCAGGAGTGCGGAGAAGAGCTCGCCGAACGCGAGCAGCAGATGGCCAAAGTGTACCAGCGCGAGAGCCTCGCGAGCGGGCGCAGAAGAAGCTCGCCGTGACACGATGCCGGGCGGTGGTGATGCTCTGGCGGCTGTGCACAGTGGGCAAAGTCAGGCTGCAGCAGGGCAGCACGATGGTAGTGCCCTGCTGCAGCCTGGCCTGACATGCACAGGGCGAACAGAGACACTACTATCGTCCGGCGCTCGTCGTCGAATCTGGGCCAACTTCGACCGCCGCCACAGCTCGCCACGAGCACGCAGCGACAAAATGTTGACTGTATGGAAGTTGAGGCTGGTCGAGAGGAAGAGGCTGCCGTGCGAGCCGGCAGCAGGCTGGCTCGTCGTGGACTGCAGGCGATCCTTATGGGTTTCTCTGTTCATAGTAGCGTATACGCTACTATGGTTTACCCACACTAAGCGAGTAACTTCGGTTTCTTTTATTGGGCGGTAAAAAAGTTTGCTGCGCTGCACTCGGGGAGCAGGTCTGACACGCGGCCATGCATGTACACGGTGCGAAGGGAGGCGGCAGGGAACACAGAGAAGAGGGAGATAGTGGACCGACGGACGTACGGACACATGTGTAAGAGCGCGCACGAGTGGGTGTGCGAGCAATATCGAAAGACGGTGAGGCCGGGAACGCACACGGCAGGGGTGGCGGGACGGTTGTGGAGCGAAGTGGCTGTAGCCAGCCTAAAGCATCGATGCGTGGGATAATAAGATGAGATTACCAGACGAGAACGGGGGGAAGGACAGGCGAGCGACATTTGACGACGTCGGGGGTCACAACGTGACGACCAAAACGATCTTGGGGGCCAGGGTGAGACAACAGGTCGGGGTGCCACACGGGGCGCACCACAGGCGTATTCTAGGGGGGGAAACGAGAGACGTGGGCCGTACTGCTATGTATACGTACCGGCCCTATATGCACCCGTGTGTCCTACCTATGCATTGGCAGGGTTAGACGTCGCGCGAATGCATAGTCCATAGCGTGTCTTATGCAATACGTACGATGTTTTCGCCTTTATGTCTCAGCAAACAGCGCTGCCGATGTCGCATTGGCGCTATGAGCTATGCATTACGTATCCGTATTATGCATCACTCAGCGGCGCCTGCACGTGGGAGGGCTATGTGGACTACGCATTACGTATCCGTATTATGTATCAAGCGCCGAAAGCCCGCCGGAGAGGGCTATGGACTACGCATTACGTATCCGTATTATGCATCAAGCGCCGAAAGCCCGCCGGAGAGGGCTATGGACTACGCATTACGTATCCGTATTATGCATCACTCAGCGGCGCCTGCACGTGGGAGGGCTATGGACTACGCATTAGCCATTACGTATCCGTATTATGCATCAAGGCATCTCGCGTTTGAATATTGTCTAAAGCCTGAAATCCCTTGCCCGCCGCCAAAGAAAGTGAATTTGAATAAATAAATAAAACGGACATCCCAAGCTAGGGCTGGGTCGGACCTGTTCCGCCTTTTTACCCATCTCACAGTAGAGAGGTGTCAGTTTTTATTCTGCGTCCACTGCGCCGCGCCGGCGCGCCGCGACCGTCGGCCCCCGGACTCGGTTCTTCGCGGCCTGCGCCGGAGAGTTGGCGCATGGCGGTCGTGCGCTGGGTGGTGATCGTCATCTGTCTGCTCTGCTGTGCTTCTCGCTCGTGCGTCCTTGGAAAACTTGTTGACCTCCTTTCACCTCCTGCTCTCCTATTCCACGTGGCTGTGTGTGTTTGGATTTCTATATTTGCGATTTGGATTTTGGATTTTCCACTACACTTTGTTTATTTATTTATTTAGGGCTGGGTCGAGGACACACAATAGAATTTGACTGCGGCGGCGGCCGCGCCTGTTAGCAAATTTTCGGTGTTTTGGACCCTTGTGCCTTGAATGGGTGTACTCTTCGCTGAGCCCACGGCCACGGAGCTGGCCTTGCCATACCGTCCGCCTTGCGAGCGTGCTCACGCACGATCCTGGGCTCGTGTGCTTGCACGCGCGGTCGCAGCGTCATCAAGGCTCCACGCCACGACAGGACCGGCCATGCCGGGTGGCGTCCTCGCAAAAAATAAGATATTCTTACCTTCTTGCCCCCCTCCGAGACTGGAGACAGAACCCACCCGTACACAGGAGAGATGGGACTGCCCCTCGCCCCCGCTTGCCCTGACTGCACAGGATAGCGTGCCCCGATTACGGCGGCACATAGCGGGGGACACTGCGCAAGGATGGGGGTGCGACGACTTTCTTTGTCTTCTGAGGGAATGTTCTACGGGTATGGGCCGCCGCTCGAACGTTCGACCTATTCTGCTGACGTCGGCCGATGACCCCTCGTCGATCGAGTGGCCTCCGGTTCGAAATCGGCAGGTTGACCGTAGAATATATTTTCTACATCTGAGCGGGCTCAATTTTGCTCTAGATGCCTCCTACGGTTTTCGAACTCGCGTATTCTCGGGCAGGCGCCCGGTGCGCTGGTCGTTTTTCGTCACGGGAGTACTGCTGCTAAGGTGGCGTCCTCGCAAGACGCAACATCTGGAGAGGTGGGCAAGGCCTCTGAGGAGGCGTGCGGCGTGCTGACGGTGAGCAACAAGATTGCTCCCGCGGCGCCAAAGCGGCGTGCGCGCGGCGGCAAGGCCAGCCGCGCGCGCCGGCTCGAGAACTTCTGGCAGCACAAGGCTGCGGCACCTGCGGCTGCTCCTGCGATCAAGTGGGAGGAGCGCGTGGAGGTGTAGGTCTCTGCTCGCACCGTCACCTCGACCTTCCCACTGCTTGATCCAACCCTTGGCCCTCTGATGTCCAGTGCAGCACATGTACTCTTGGTGTGTGTGCTGTAGGCCCTCCTTGTCTCTGCAATAGACCGTGTGAGTGTAGCTTTTTTGACCGCGCAAGATATAAAGGGTGTCCTAAGGGCTCTGCTCGCAAGGCGCCCGCGTCGCAGACGCGGTACCATTGACAAATCTGCAATATACCCCCACACGAGCAAATAGCAAAATCCGAATACCGTGCACGAACTGCGTGATGTGCGCCGGGCAAGCCTTCAGCTGGTGCGAACACATCCGTAAAACTGTGAGAGTCGTGATTTCTTGTTGGTTAATAAAAATCTCTCTAAAATTGAAGCCAAGAACGTCCGCCAAATCCGTGCTTTCGTGCTTTGGGAGCAACTGAGGGAAAGCCGCTGATCCGAGCCCAGCGTGCCCGCGGCCGCCTCCCGCGCAGCACCGCCGCTGGGGACGACACGCTGCGGAATCGGAGCCCATGCACCGGGCAAAGAAGGACGCTGCAGAAGCGGTGTGAGAGGCAGCCGGCGTCTGCCGTCACAACGAGTCCCAGCGCTGGTTGGACATGCGCGTCGGCTCGCCCGAGGACTGCTATCGCGACCCTCCCGTCGTGCCGCAGCCTCCGACGAGCTCTGCAACCGAGGAGAGTGAGGGTGCGCCTCCCCTCACTGCTGGCCTGGCTGCGCACCGCCCCACAAAGCACCCCCTCGAGCATCTCTACAAGTACAAGTAGAAGGGCGACCTTCTCCAAGTCGTCAACGCGCCCGGCGGCTCCGGCAAGGCTTTAGCCTTGGCCACCCTCCTTGCGGAGCAGGAGGAGATCCGCTCTCGGTCGGCAACGTGGCAGCTAGTCGAGGGACTCGGTAGTTGTGACCCCCCTGAGTGAGGACAGGAGAGAGAGAGCTAAAAAGTGGTGCTGGTGTACGCAATAACGGGACAGGGTATAGTCGTTCTCTCTAGCTCCCCTTCTTTCTGGCTCTTAGCATGAGCTGCGCCCTGTGTCCGACCCCTTTTGCGCAGCAACACCTTAAACTTTTAGGCCCTCCAAATTCGGGTCGGAGCGTAGGCCGTAGCGGAGTGGGCCCCGAGTTTGAAAAGGGCGACGGACGCTTGCGTCCTAGCCTCCAACAACGCCTCCCCGGCGCAGAGGGGCCCCCGGAGGGATGCTCAACCGCCCCACGCCACGCCGCTTGCGGCGGTCCTTTTCCCTGCTCCGCTGCGTGCGCGGGGTTATTTTTTTAGTACGATGTTCGACGACGCCACGCTGTCGATCTCCCGCGTGCTGCGCACGCTCCACAAGGAGCGGCGGGCCGACCGCATTGCCCACCTCCGCTCCATCGACCACGACGCCAATTTCGTCGCCGGCGCCCACGCGGCGCTCGGCAAGCCTGCGCTGCTCGCCAACCTGCGCTGCGGCGTGTGGTACGTCGATCAAGCGTTGTCGGCAGGCAATTGCTACTTCAAGTCCACCGACGGGCACGCTGGCGGCTGGGCCTTCTCGCTCTCCCGCATCAACATGCAGGTGGATCGTCAACTGCTGGCTCACCCGCCACCACGCTGCCACCTCGCCACCTCACCGCCGCCACCTCGCCTCGCGGCTCCCTCCACCACCGTCCCTGCCGCCTCTGACCGCTCACGCCCGCGGAAATCTCGCCACAGCGCCACCCTTTGCCACCGCCACCCTTCGCCACCGCCGCACCTCACCTCGCAGGTCGCTCTTGCCGCCTCTGCGCACGGCGGCGCGATGGTCGTCGACTCGACGCGGAGCGGGAAGCGGTTCCCCGACAGCCTGAGCAAGACGGTGCCGATCTGGTGCTGCGTCGTGAACCGCGCCTGCGCAGAGCTGTCCGCCGACCGCCGCGCGGACTGGGACACGGACCTGCACCTGCCGCCGTGGGTGAGCGACACACACGCACCTGCGAGACGCCTCTCGGACATCTGCAAGACACCTCCCTTCGCCTGCTGTGACGCGTCCACGACGCGTCCGCAGGTGCCTCCGTCCGAGGCGTCGCAGATCGAGGCGCGGATCGGCGGGTGGGTGGCGGCGCTACGGCGTCCGGCGATGGCGGCCGTCCTCGCCGGCTTCGCGCGCGCGCTGGACGCGCCGCTGCGGCCGGGCTGGCTCTGTCCGCCCCCTCCTCCGGACGGGGGCTGCGCCGTCGCCGCCGCCGCGACGGAGGGGGCGGTCGCTGCGTACGTGGCGGCGGCGGCGGCGGCGGCGGCGGCGGCGGCGGCGGAGGGGCGGAGGTTCGCGTGGGTGCATTGCGTGTGCGCGTCGGAGGCTTGCTCGCCTCAGCAGGCGAGAGAGCGGTCCTCGTACACGTACGTGCAAGGCGCCGCGGACGACGAGGAGAACTGGGCGCGCGGGCTGCGGTCGGAGCAGTGGTGGCGGTGGCGGGGCGAGCTGGCCGCGTGCGCAGCTCGGGACCACGCCGCCGCAGAGGAGTTGCTCTCTTCGCTGTTGGCTAGGGAGCAGGAGGAGGCGCCAGACGAGCCGCCCCCACCCCCGACCGCCCTCTGGCAGAGCGGGCTCCTCCTCGCGAGCCGCGCCGCCGCCGCCGCGCCGGAGGTGCTGGGTGGCCTCGCCGACGCCGTCCTCGACGTCGGCGCTGCGCTGAATCCGGCGGCGCCGGTGCGAGGCGACGGCGAGGTTCTCCCCGCAGGTGAGCCGCGAGGCGGCGAGAGGGAGGCGAGGCGAGGCAGCGAGGCCTCCTCCGTCGCGGCGGCGACCGCTCCCTCCTCGCGCGCCGCTAGCGCTGAGCCGGCGCCGGCGGCTCTCCACGTCGGCCGCCGGCGCAGCGCGGAGGCGGAGGACGCTGGCGACGCTGGCTACACTCGCCGCATGGAGCGTCAGGCCCAACAGACGCTGGCGGCCCTCGGCATCGGCATCGGCTGCCCGGCTCCGTCTTCGTCGCCGCACTCGCCGCCGCCACCGACCATCCCCCAATCGCCACTCTCTCCGCCACCACCGCCGGTCCCGCCTCCGCCGCCTCCGCCACCACCCTCGCTGCCGTACTTGCACGTGCCCGTTGCGGACGAAGGGGCGGGGAAGAGCAAGCGCGCGCAGCCGAGCAAGGACTGGTGGCAGAGGGAGGTGCTGCCTCGCTCGCTGCAGTATGTCCACTCCCACCTCACTCAGGGCCGGCGCGTGCTCATCTGCTGCGAGCGCGGCGACGACCGCTCCGTGGCTGTCGCTGCGGCGGCGCTGCTCGCTCTCTTCGAGCCGGGGTGTGCCAGGCTAAGGCGACCCGCCCCTCCGATGGGCGGTCGGCGGTGCGCGAGCAAGGAGGAGGTGCGTGCCGTCGTGGCGCTGCTGCAGGGCACACACCCCGCCGCCCACCTGCCTCGCAGCTTGCTCAAGGAGCTACACAACTTCTTCGTCGCGCCGGGCGGAGGGTGGCTGTCGCTGCGGCTCGGCGAGGCGGCGGGGGAGGCGGGGCGGTGGGCGGCGGGCGAGGCGGCGGACCAGATCGCCCGTGCGCAGCCGCGTCGCGCGCACGTGTCGCCCCCGCCGTCGTCGCCGCCGCTTTCGCCGCCGCCTTCGCCGCCGCCGCCGCGGTCGCCGCCGTCGCGGTCGCCGGCACCCTCGCCACCGAGGTCCCCGCTGGTGAGCGGCTCGAGCGGCGGACCGGACGTCGCCGCGCTGGCGGAGGAGCTGGCGGGAGAGGGGCTGAGCATCGGTGAGGCTGCGCCGCCCCGCCGCTTGGTGCCGCGTGACTTGTTTGGCGGCGCGATGCGCCTCGCCGTGCCCGAGGGTTGGCTCGACACTGAGGCCTTCATGGACATTGTGCGGCGGCCGGCGCGGCAAGACAGTCGAGGGGCTCCTCTCGCGCGAGGCTTGCGTCTCTTCAGGCTCACGCATCCGTGAACAGGTGCCCGACAACCAGGAGATCTTTGTGGCGCCCCGCGGCGAGGCGGGCGAGCGGCCGGAGGCGGCGCGGCAGCCGGCGACCATCGTGGGCATCTTCGAGCAATCCGTGTGCGCAGCGTCCCACCTCGAGTCGTGTTTGAGTAGGTCGCCCTGTTCATCGATATCCTGGAGCTCGCTGCGGAGGTGGAGGAGGTCGCAGCGCTCCCCCACTTCCACCTCCTCGAGATTCTCCGGAGGGACGAGCGCGACGCAGAGGCGGACGCGCTTGCGCTCGCGTGACGGCTCGTGTCCATGGCACGTTCCATGACACGCCCACGGCATGTCCCCGCAGGCGGACGCGCTCCCGCCGCTGGCGGGCGAGGCCACCGTCCTGCCTGACAAGGTGCGAACGGAGGGCGGCGCAGGGGTGAGCGCCACCGCAGCCGTTTTTGGCGCATGCGATGCGGAGGTGGTCGTCGTGAGGTTGCCAGGCTGCGACACGGACGTCGTGTTTTCGCTGCATGGCCGTGTCGCGGCGGGTGGGGCTGAGGCGCCGCCGCTGGCGGAGCTAGTCGCGACGCTCGAGGTTGTGGAGTGGGGCCTCTTTGGCGGGGAGGGGGAGGATGAGGAGGGGGGAGGAGGCAGGTTGCTCGGTTCTTGAGATTGCCCCCTGAAGTGTGCCGAGTCAGAAGCGAGCTCTGTGGGCGGGAGGTCGGAGGATGTGCACACGCACCGCGGTGTACTCGAGAGAGTTGCTCTCTCCGCTTCTTAAACACGTCATACAAAAGCGGCCGCTTTTTCACCGTGGTTTTCAGATCTCACTCCTCGCACGGCTCGCAGTAAGGCACGAGAGGGTCGTACCAGAGCACCACGTTGCGCCCCTCAAACTTTGCCAGGCGCGCGCGCCGGATGGCGGGGTGCTTGGCCTGCAGGTAGTCGAGGTACTGCTCGTACGAGATGACGGGCAGCCCGACCGCCGTCCTCCGGTGCGGGTTGGCCTGTTGGAGAGGGGGCGGCAGGGGACGCGTCAGGGACACGCGAAGGGGTGCGGGAAGGCGGGACTTGCGTCAGGGCATTCGTCGAGGGGGACGTGTGGGAGGGGTCGTGTCCGGGCGGGCGGCCTTTGGAAAGACGCAGCAGGGCAGAATGGCGAAGGGCTTGCCGTCGGCGAGCGCCGCGTCCACGATCGGCTCGGTCGCCTCGTCGGGGTGCATGCCTGCGGACGGTGTCGAGGGGACGTGTCGGGGACGCGTCCACGAGTGGTGCCAGCCGGGCGGGTGGGGCGGGTGCCAGCCACGATAGAGGCGCCGCCCGATACGTCTCCGATGCATCTCGGACTCATCTCGGCGGGATCTCAGCTCTCTGCGGGCGCCGATCACGACCGACGCGCGCCGCCAGAGCGGCGCCAACCAGCTCGTTGTGCAAGTTTCGTCAAAGAGCCGGAGATGCTGCCTGCGGCGACGCGTGGAGGACGTGTCAGCGCGCGTAGGCAGAGAGCTGTGCGGCGACGCGCACGGGGGCTCGGTGCCGTGGCAGCATCGCCCGCCCCGCCATCCCCTCAGCCTCCGCCAGCGCCTCCAGCGCCGCTGCCGCCGAACCCTCCCACCCGTCGCCGCCGCCGCCGCCGCTCCCGCCGCCGCCGGAGTGACCGCTACCACCGCTACTGCTACCCACATCGTCGCCGCCGCCGATCCCGCCACCACCGCCACCGCCGCCGCTACCAGCGTCGGCTTCGCCACCGCCGCCCCTGCCGCAGCCATCTCCGCCGCCGCCGCCGCCGCCCACGACCGTCCTCGCAGCAGCCGCGGCAACGCCGCCCGCGAGCAACAGCGCGGCGGCCAATGTGGGCGCTGCGCGGGCGGCGGCGACGATCCCGCCCGCCACCGTGCACCCCACCGCTGCCGCCGGCGAACCCGCTGCCCCATCCGGCGATGGCGCAAGCTCTGCCGCCCCCGCCGCCGCCGCCGTCCCCGCCGCCGCCGCCGTCCCCGCCGCCGCCTCAGCCGCCGCCGCCTCTGCCGCCGCCGCCTCTGCCTCAAGCGCCTCCGACGCGCCACCGTCCTCAGTGGCGGCGGTGTGCAGCTGCTCGAGCGACTCGTGGTAGCGGCGGCGGCATCGAAGCGCGCGCCGCTGCCGCGCGTTCGCCTGCGGTCGATAGGTCGGCCGCGGCTGCTCGGCTGCTTCTCGCGCTGCATCTCGCGCTGCATCTCGTGGGCTGTACGTCTCGGCTGCGTCAGACTGCGCTGCATCTCGGCCGCCCCTCGGCCGCCTCTCGCCTTGATTGGCCGCGGGTCCACCACGGTGGTCGGGATCGAGCGGCTGAAGGTGAGCTCGAAAGCGGTGCAGCCGGCGCCGCCCGCCACGTCCAACACACCTCCCGCCTGTAAGCGAGAGGAGCCGAGAGGAGCGGATGAGCACAGGGGCCCGCCACGTCGATCCTCCCGCCCCTCCCTCCCCACCCCTCCCTCCCCACCCCTCCCTCCCCACCCAGCCCCACCCATCACCCCGCGCCTGCAGCCGCTCCTGCCCAAAAGTGCGCACGAGCCAGCCGACAAACACCTGGCGCCCGCACTCCGACTGTGTGAGGTGCAGCCGAGGTGCAGCCGAGGTGCAGCCGAGGTGCAGCCGAGGTGCAGCAGCGGTGAAGCACCTGGTGTCGCGCGCCGTTCTTTGGCCGCACGCGGGCCGGGCCCTCGCCCGTCAGCTTCTTCTGCGCACGGCGGCCGCCCTCGCCGCCGCCGCCTCCGCCGCCTCCGCCACCTCCGCCGTCGCCACCGCCGCCACTATCGCCGCCGTTGTCGCCTCCTCCCCCGCCTCTCTCCTCGCCTGCGCCGCAGCCCGGAGCTGCTGCGGGCGGCGGCAGTAGAGAGCAGGCGGAGGAGAGAGGCTCTTGCAGCACGGCCCCGTGCGCCTTCCCGACGTAGTAAGAGACGACGTGCAACCTGCGCGCAGAGTGCGGCCGTGACGGACGTGCGCCTTTGACGTCACAGCCGAGACCGGCCTCGCCAGATCTCGCGGCCGTCGGAAGCCCTTCGCGCCACGGCTGCATCGCCGGCTACGGCGGTCGCCGCCTCTCCTCCCGCCGCCGCCGCCAGCTCGGGGTAGGCGAGCAGGCAGATGGTGGTGCCGCGCTGCAGCCGCGCAGCCAGCTCCGCAATCTGCTCGGCCGACAGGAAGCCGTCCGCGGCCTTTGCGAGGCACATCCAAGGTGCGGGCGCCGCCGCACCGCCATTCGCGCCACCGCTCGTGCCGTAACTCTCGCCGCCACCGCCACCGCCGCCGCCGTTGACGCCGCCGCCACCGCCGTTCTCGTCGGGTGCCTCGCGGACCGAGAAGAAGAGCAGCCGCTTGGACTTTGACGAGGCAGCCACCACCTCTCCAGCGACATGGCAGCGCAGCGCGGTGTGCTTGCCACATGCGGCGGGCAGTGGTAGCGTGGCGGCGGAGACGGTGCCCGGCGGCCACTCTGGGCCTGGCAATGCGCGCTGGTGTTGCATGAAGCGGCGGAGACCAAAGAGAATTGCTGCATAACCCGCGCGCGCGCACACACACACACACACACATAGAGGTGGAGCAAGCTGCTCTAGCCTCACATTTCACTTCCTGTCGTCTGTTGTTTGAGTTGTGCCCTTGTTTGTGCCCTTGGCACCGTGGAGTGCTGGGGGGGGCGACAGGGAGCGAGGGAGGATGTGGCCCTGAGTTATGTGTACGCCGACTCAGGGTGTGTGGCAGCCAGATGGCTGTGTGTCCTGTGAGCCTGTTTGTGTCTGTGTGTCGCTCGTGCGTGTCGTCATCATCTGTCCAGCGTCCACCCATACCGCGTTGGTGTCCAGTCCGAGCCTGGCTGTTCTTCACCTTTCCTCTCTCCTACCTACACACACACACACACACCTCACCCACGCGCACCGGGCCTTGCACTTTTAATCCGTGGTGCTCTGTGTGACACATTTCTTGTTGGCTTCTAAAAATCTCTCCTGTCGTCTCTAGACGTGGTCGTGGAGACGCGAGGGTCGTCGCCCCCCCTTGCCCCACCACCTCGTGTGTGTGGAGAAGATTACCTTACTCGAGTACACGCCTTACCTTACCTTCGCAGGTGGCGAATACGGCGCTTTAGGCACGTGAAAGACTGTGCGTGACCGTGAGGACACATGAAGAAAAGGCACAACCACAAGATTCCGATCACACCCTAGATCACACCACCCCCGCGAGCAAGTCCTCGAGGCCGTCCCCATTCTCGTCAGGGAAGGCGTAGCCTTGGGCCACCACCTTCCCCGCGCTGTACACCATAAAGAACGGGCTGCTCGTGACGCCTTGCGCCCTCGCGACGGCGGTGATGTCGGCCTTCGCGGGATCGTGCGGATCCCACCAAAGCTTCACCACGTCCACCTTTCCTCTGTACTTTTCTGCGGCGGCTGGCACCGACCCGAGGTGCTCAAGCAGCAGGCAGTGCGCGCAGTACGGAAGCCCGTATTTCACGAGCACGGGCTGAGCGTACGATCCCGCGATGACGCGCGCCTCAAACTCCTCGGCCGTGTCGATGGTGTTCGCCTCATTCCACGGCTTCGACGCGTCCACCTGATTCAGCTCGTGCGGCGAATAGGGGTAGAAGGAGCCTTGCCCGGCGGCGGCGCGGCCCTTGATCTCGCGCTCGATCAGCTTGAGCTTCTGGAGCAGCTTCCATTTTTGCCGCCGGCCAGTGGCGTCACCGCCCTGGGTCGCAGCGTCCGCGTACTGCCTCGCCCACAGGTCGACCGCCGCGTCAACATCTGCGAGCGTGAGCTGCCCGTCCAGACGGCGGATGACGGTCTTGTCGGTGTACCAGGCGAGAGCGTCGAAGAAGGCGGCGCCCGTGTGGTCCTCCTCTGGCAGCGAGGGGTGCTTGGCTGCGGCCAATATCTGGTCGTACTCTGGAAGCTTGCCTTGCGCGGAGACTGCGCCGATGAACGCAGTCAGGTCCTCATCGGTCCAGCCGTCGAGGGCGAGCCGCTCATACGTCTGGGCGAGCGAGACGGCCGGCGACACGCCCTCGGTGCTCTGCGCACAGCCCATGTATGCGCAGCAAAGGTAGGTGCACCCTGCCGAGCGGGTCTCCCTGCCTGGCCAGCTCGGGATAATCGGATAAATGCAAGCGGAGCAATGCGAGGGGGGGGCGGGCGGCGGGGTGTCGGCGTGCACTTGGAGCACGAGTGCGATTAGCTCACGGTCGGTTTTTTTTGAGAGCGCCTTCGTTTACAAACCCGGCGCCCTCTCTTTTTTTTTGCTTCATCACGTTTTGAGTAGCGTCTAGATCGTCATGAGCCGCACGAAGCGACGGCCTGAGCCCGCGGCGCCTTCGGAGGCGCCGCGCAAGGTCCCGCGCGCTCTAGTCGAGATCGGTGACTTCAACCAGCCGCCGCTCCCGTCGCAGCCTCTGGCGGAGAGGCCGCCCGCCGCAGCGTCGAGCGCGCGCGAGGCGGTGCCGCCGCCGTCCGACTGGGTGTGGCCGCGCGAGGGCGAGCGGATCGAGGTGGAGGTGCTGCGCGACGGCGACCGCAT
The DNA here is from genome assembly GCF_000372725.1 of Emiliania huxleyi CCMP1516. Lineage (NCBI taxonomy): Eukaryota > Haptophyta > Isochrysidales > Noelaerhabdaceae > Emiliania > Emiliania huxleyi. The sequence continues at coordinate 531,173 of NW_005200784.1, read as the reverse complement.
CGCGCGCTGGATCACCGCCACCGTCGCCTCGGTGCTCGCCGACGGCTGGTTCTCGGCGCTGATCCGCGTGACGAGTGGTGCGCAGCACGACGAGTGGACGGACTGGTTCACGTGGCTCGAGGAGGGCAAGGACTGGCGGCGCGCCGGCCGCGCGCTCGAGAAGGGCTGGGACGCCGCCACCGTCCAGCGCAAGCTGACCGCCCTCCGAGAGGCTGCCAAGCCGGCGCCGAGGCCGCTGATGCCAGCGAGCAGGCCCGGCAGGTTTGCTGCAGCCCCCCCCCCCCCCCGGCCCCCGCCCCGCCCCCCCCCCGCCTCACCCGCTCCTGCCTCCTCCCGCCCCCCCGCCCCGGCGGCTCCTCTCCCGACCACACTCGCGCCTCCCTCACCTCGCCGCCCTCCCCCCCCTCGCAGCAGGCCTGACCGGCCTCCACCTCCGACCGATGCGGAGCTCGCGAATCTGCCAGCCGGTAGAGACACTTCCGAGACACTTCCGAGAACCTGCCCGCCGGTGCAGAGACACTTCCGAGAGGCGGGACTCCTTGCGCCTCCCGCACCCGCCGCACATCCACCCCCTCGACGGCATCGAGCCCGCGCTCGCACCTCCCACCGCCCCGCCGCACACGCCCCAAGCCCACGCGTCTCGCCTCTCGTTGCTCGCGCAGGGCTCTGCAAGCGATACCAGCAGGGACGCTGCCACAAAGGCGGCCTCGTGCGGGCGGAGGCGCGAGCTGTGGTGACCGTCGGTTCACGCGCATGCGTGTGCACAGGCCGCTCGTGCAAGTGGAAGCACGAGCTCTGGCCGGAGCTGCAGGCGCGGTGGGAAAAGTTCCGCAAGTCGGGAGAGGCCGCCGCCGCCGCCGCCGCCGCGCGCCGGCCCCGCCTCTCACCGGCCAAGCCGGCCGTCTCTGTCCTCCCTCCCCGAAGCCTCTCGCGGGGCATCCCTTGTAGGCCCGCCTCCGACGCGCCCAAGCCCCGCCGCAGCGACCCGCGCAGAGACAAGCCGCGCGCCAAGAAGGGGCGCGCGGGGCCGCACCCCGCCGCCTCCTCCTCCTCCGCCTCCGCCTCCGCCTCCGCCTCCGCCGCCGCCTTACCCGCCGCCACCACGCTGCATCTCCCCGACACGCGAGCCTTCTGGGCGGCCGCGGCGGAGCGCGTCCCTGCGGCCGCGCGGTACGATGCGCGGCGCGTCGAGGCTGCGGCCCGCGGGCTGGAGGGGTCGCTGCTTGTCGCGCCGCACGACCGCGTCGAGTGGTTCCCCGAGCCTTCTCGGAGCGTCGACCGCGGCGGGGGAGATGGCCGGGAGGCGGTTCCCGGACCCCCGTCCGTAGGTTCCTCGCCCTCGGCGAGCTGATGGCCATCGGCGACGAGGCGACGCGCCGTCACGCGGATGCGCTCGCGCTGCTGCCTCGCCCGGCGCTTCGTCGAGGGCGTTGCCCGCCCCTTCGCGGCTGGGGAAAGAGGCGCCGTGCGAGCCGTAGGCGCCGATGCCGGTGGCGTACATCGCGCAGCGGATCGACACGGACGACCCGCTGTGGGGGTGGCAGGTGCGTCACGCGGCCAGCGGCCAGCTGCAGGGCTTCGTCACGCTGACGCGCTTCACGACCTGGAGCGCCGACTTTGCGTGGGACTCGTCCTCGCGCGAGTCGGGCATGCCTTCGGCGCGGCTGTCCAACGCGCGGCTGCGCAGCGGCGAGCCGTACGGCGTCGACCCGCTGAGCCACACCACCAGCGGCGAGGGGCTGGCGGAGGTCGCGAGGGCGCGCGGCGTGCCGGCCTAGCACACTCGTGACATGTCCGAGACACGTCCAGGTCGCGAGGGCGCGCGGCGTGGACGTGGCCGAGCTGGTCAACCTGAACAAGGACCTCTACCCGGGCATCAATTCGCGCTCGAAGCTGCTCGACGGCACGCGCATCCAGCTCGCCGACCCCGCCGTCGCGGACCTCGACGCCGACTGCAGCCGGAAGGACACGCCGCGCACCGTCGCCGCGCGCACGCGGCTGCCGCTCGACGACTTGCTCGCCATCAACGCCGCGCGGTTCAGCGGCGGGCTGGAGGCGGACTCGCGCCTCGAGCGGCAAGCTGGTGGCCGTGTCGGCTCCACTCGGCTCATCTCGGCCCATTCTCGCTGTAGGCGGACACGCCTCTCGACGGCAAGCCGCTGCTGCTGCGCGACCGCGAGAGCGAGGTCGACTTGCCGATCCGTGGCGTGGAGCGCGCCGGCGGCGCCGAGCCGCCGCCGCCGATGCCAAAGGGCAAGAAGAAGGCGGGCAAGGCGGGCAAGGCGGGCCGTGGCGAGGCGGCGGAGCCGGCGGGGCTGCGGCAGCTCGACGAGGACTGCTCGCTGACGGCGCTGCTCGCGCAGCAGGAGCGGCCGCAATCTCGGCTGTATCTCGGCTACAGCTCGGCTACAGTTCGGCTTGACTTCGTCTCTCGCGCAGCAGGAGCGGCGCGGCGACCCGACAAAGGACGGGGTGCAGTGGACCCGCATCGCCGAGGTCGGCCTCCTCGCCTCTCTCGGCGGCGGCGGCACCCTCGTCCGCTACGCGCTGCAGCGGCTCAAGGCGGAGGGGCACTACCACTTCGCCGTCTGCCAGGCGACGCTCGCCGCCGTCGGCTTCTACGAGCGGATCGGCTTCCGGCGCGTGGGCGCGAGGGCGCGGTACGCGGAGAACCGCGAGGGCGAGTGGACGGGCTACCGGCATTGGGCGGAGGCGGACGAGCGGACAGTGGCCGAGTTTGGCGACACGAGCTACCTGATGGCGCTCGACTTGCGCGAGTGGTCGGCCGGGCCCGCGCTCGAGTTGCCGGTGGCGGACGAGTACCCGGCGGTGGCGGCGGACGCGAAGGCGCCGGACTTGCGCCGGATGAGCTACGAGGGGGGCACGCTCGCGTACGAGTCGGGCGACGGCGTGGTCGTGTCGCTGGTGCCTGTCGCGGACGGCCCTCCCGGCTCAGAGCCGGAGCTGCGCATGGACGTGACGTACGAGATCGAGTCCATCCTGAGCCACCGCGGGACCGGCCGCAAGCTCGAGTGCGCGAGATATGGGGAGATATGGGGAGATGTAGGGAGATGTGAGCCACCGCGGGACCGGCCGCACGCTCGAGTGCGCGCGCCGCCGCCGCGATTCCCCTCCCCCCTCCCCCTCTCCCCCCCGCCCGGGACGGCGGCTCTTCACGGCGCGGGTGCGTGGTTCCCGGTCCCTCGTCCGCTGGGTCAAGTGCCGAACCCGACGTGGGAGCCGTGGACTCACCTCGTCGGTTCGGACGACGCGCTGCGAGACTACGCGGCACCTCCTCTCCCCTTCTAGCCACGAGGCGGGCCGCCGGGCCGCCGCCCGGGCGCCCCCCCCCCCCCCCCCCCTTGCTGACAGGCGCGCTCGGGCACGGTGGTCACGTGGCAGCGCTCGCACCACAAGCAGAAGGAGTAGGCTCCACGTAGAGGCGGTGGCGGAGGCGCGCGGGCGGAGGCGCGCCCAGCCGCACCGCCAGGCCCCGCTGACCGCGCCCTCGCCGGCCTGCAAGGTGAGGGTGTGTGTGTAGCGGCCCCAGGCCTCCAGACCACCCACCCTTCCCCTGTGTGGCGCGGGGCGCGGGCAGTGGATTAGAGAGGGGGGTGCTCGGCAATCGAGTCGTGCTGATGGCATGTGCGAGGCGCTGCCTGCGCTTGGCGTCGCGCGTCTTTGCCCCCCTCGCCCGCTCATCTTGTAATATCGAATGCTAAGGCTTGGGGAGCATGTGTGAAAGCAGGCCCACGCGCGGGCCGCTGGTTGGCCGCGTTGGGTAGCGAGAGTGCACGGAGTTGCCCCTTCTCCGACTGCCCCGGCTAGTTCACGAGTTTCGCGGGAGTGACCCCATGCGTCAAACCCGAGACCTAGCGCGGGTGGGTTGGAGGGGGCTCGCCCCGTTTCATTCAGTGTATGTACGGCTGTGGAACATACCACGACGCACGAGAGAGTATAGGGCCCTAGCTTAGGGGCCTAGAGAACACAACCCCCTCTCTCTTTTCTCCCAGTAAGCTAAAAGTACGTACACCCGAGGGTGCTGACAGGTTTTTAAGTGTACGTACTTTTAGCTTACTGGGAGAAAAGAGTGTATGTAGCTCTTACGTACATTCCCGGAGGAACACTGCTGACGGAGTTTGCGACGAGATTTTTGATGGGGAGCATGGCCTCGCAGGGGATCTGGCCGAGTCAACCCGAAAGGCGGTAGTGTGTGTGTGTGTGTGAAAGCGCCATCGCAACTGCCATGTCGGCAGGTTGTCGGCTGGTGCTCTCGCCCCGCTGGCGGCGCGGTCTAGTGCCGCGGCTCCCAGCCCTTCTGTGGGCCCGCGGCGGCTCGCCGTCGCGGTTCTGAACAATGGGATCGGTCCGGATTCATCCCGGCGTGCCGCCGGTGGCGCTTCTTCGCCGAAATTTTCCTCACCATGTTTGTCGACAAAGCTGTGCCCGAGCTCCTGCTGCTCGACTGCGCGGCGGAACCGGCCCCTCGAGGCTGAGATGTGAGGCGCCGGCTGGCACCGGGGCTACAACGCGGGGCCATCTCCGGGCTGTCTCAGGCAACCTCAAAATTGGCGCCTCTCTCTGCTGCTGCTGCTGCTGGTGCTGCTGCTGCGGCTGGTGCAGATGCTGCTGCTGGTGTGGCGCGGCTCTCCGACTCGAGTCGACGCGCGCGTCGCGGGCATCTGACGCGGCGGGCGGCGTCGCGGGCGGCAGCGATCGCGGCTCGACGGTGGAGGTGGAGGCTGGTGGCTGTGGTGAACCTTTGAGTTTATTTAATGGTCGAGTACGAGGACTGGGGGGGTCAACAGGGAGGCAGGGGGTTCAAGCAGGCGGCGGAGGACCGTGGGCCATCGCGGGGACCAGCTTGTCCGGAGGGCGGGCTGGGCAGATCCGGATGGTCTCACCCGGTGGGAGGCACCGAGGCGTCTAGCGGGCGCTCCACTCTACCTTAAGGTCATTCACGGGTGTCCGCGGCCCACTGTGCCCGCTGGTAGGACAATGACCGCCGTAAACCCTGTGATCAGCTCCATGCGATCTCGGATATTTTTTGTAGGCACCGGAACGCCAAAAAACTACCTATGTCTTCGAGTGAAAAGTAATCCGAGCAAAGCCGCGGCCGCAGTGAATTAAAAGGGGCGGTTTTCGAGGGGGGATCTGGAGAATCTGGGAATAAAAACTTTTCACTCCAAGACATAGTACTTTTTTAAGGTGCTCTACAAGCTAGGCACAAAAGATATCTTGCAGGTCATTTAGGGCCCCTTACACAGACGGTCACTGAGTAGGCCAAAATCCCCACTGGGCCGGGAGCAACCTTAAGCTCCTGAGGGGCGCGTGGTTGTAACCACGTAGTAGGACTACAGCCCACCACAGACACCCTCCCACTCCTCACGTGTGCACACTCCCTCACCCTCTCCTCTCTCCTCTCTCTCTCTCTCTCCTCTCTCTCTCCTCTCCTTGTCTGTGCTGTCTGCCTGACTCAGGCACTCAATCTGCCGATGCGTGATTGTGTGTGGGCTGCTCCGAGGGGGCCCTGTGCGATGGACGGGTAGGGAGTCTGTGCCTGGGCGGTGTCCGGTGTGGAGTCTCTCTCTGATCCCGCCTGTGATGTTGGGTGCGAGGTCGTGGAAGCTTTGATGCATCCCAAGGGGGGGAGCCGATCCCACTCGTAACCAACTCTCAGGGGCAGTAGGTGGGCGAGCTTCGAGCGCGCTCATCTCGATCGTCAAGGCGTGGCTACGCGCGGACTTCCGCGGGGGGAGCTTCGTCGACGGGTGCGGGACCGCGGCGCAGACAGCGCTGCGGCGATGCCTCCGGCTGCTGCGGCGAGTGGCTTGCTGCTCGCTGCGATGGCGAAAAACTCGTCTCGCCGCACACCAAGAGCTTATGCTCTGGCGAGATGTGAGGCGCATGCGCCCAGGAGGGGAGGGCGCATGCGTAACGACGCTGCTAGAGATGCCTTTCGGGGCCCAGAGATAAAACTTCTGATGCCATGCGTGAACCTAGTAGTGTCCCCAGCTATGGGCGTGTCCACGTTGGAGCCAGGTGGTGTGGGCGCGAGAATAGCCCCGCCGTACATGGAGGCAACCGATGCGAGTCGACTGGTGTGTGTCGTCGTGGTTTCGTATCAAGAATACTCACTCACTCACTCACACCGAGAGGCGTGCTGGCGCGATGCCCCGAGTTCATTTTATAAGAGACATTCGTCGGGGGCACAAGACGCGGCACAAACGGGGCCATACGCAAAGCTACGAGACTGCGTCAGTGTTTTGCCTGCTCGCCCGCACACGTCCGTGTCCCGAATCCAGCCCTTGTTGTTCGCGCGCAGCTGTGTTTCATGTGTGTGTATATGGCGTCCGCCGCCCGCAAGCGCGCCCGCACCGGCGGCGGCGGCGAGGACGGGGACGCGCCCGTGCCGGTCGCGGATGGCTTCGAGGCACCCATCTTTGGCGCGCGTGTCGTCGGCCAGGTCACCACGCTCACGCTCGAGGGCGAGGACGGCCCTCTGGCATCGCTCGGTCCGGTTGGCGTCGCGAGCGACCACGCTGGCGCCTGGTACGTCTCGACCAAGGACTCGCTGCTACACGTCTCGGCGGCCGGGCGCGTGCGCCGCGTTGCAGCCTTGCCGGCAAGTGGAGTCTTCTACACCGTTGCTGCCAGCCCCAACGGGAGCGCGCTGTTTGTGGCGGACTTCACCAGGAACAAGATCCGGCGGGTGGAGGTGGCGACTGGCGCTGTGACCACGCTCGCGGGCAGCGGCCAGGTAGGCGGCGCGGATGGAGTGGGCGACGCGGCGGAGTTCTGCAGCCCACTTGGCCTCGCCATCAGCCCCAATGGTAGTGCGCTGTTTGTGGCGGACTTCCACAACCACAAGATCCGGCGGGTTGAGTTTGCGACTGGCGAGGTGACGACGATCGCTGGCAGCGGCGACGAGGGAGACGCGGATGGCGTGGGCGACGCGGCGGAGTTCTACTTCCCACATGGCATCTCCATCAGCCCGGACGGGAGCGCGCTGTTTGTGGCGGACTCCAGCAACCACAAGATCCGGCGGGTGGAGGTGGCGACTGGCGCTGTGACCACGCTCGCGGGCAGCGGCGAAGAGGGCGGCGCCGATGGCGTGGGCGACGCGGCGCAGTTCTACAACCCAAGTGGCGTCGCCATCAGCCCAGACGGCGGCGCGCTATTTGTGGCGAACTACGGCAACGACAAGATCCGGCGGGTGGAGGTGGCGACGGGAGAGGTGACGACGCTCGCGGGCAGCGGCACCAGTGGCAGCGTCGATGGCGTGGGCGACGCGGCGGAGCTCAACGGACCAGTCGAAGTCGACATCAGCCCAGACGGCAGCACGCTGTTGGTTGCCTCGGACGGTGGCCTCCGCCAGGTCTGCGTGGCGGCGCCTCCTCCGCCTCCCTCCTTTGCCCCGATCGTCGTTCCGCCCTCCACCATTCTGGCTGACCTCGCAAAGACGCGGGGCGACGCCACCCTCCCGCAGGGCATGGTCACCTTCCTGGTCGGCGACGACGAGGAGCGCATCGAGCACGTGAGCAAAAACAACCTCTGCGCTCGGTCCCCGGTCTTTCGGACCATGTTTGGCATCGGCATGAAGGAGCGCGACGCCGCCGAGGTCACGGTGGCCCACACCGGCCTCGCCAGCTTCACCGCCCTCGTCGACTACCTCCTCTCCGACCAGTTCGACCTCGGCGAGGAGGAGGGCAGGGCGCAGCGCGCGCTCGACCTGCGGGAGCTGGCGCAGATGTACCAGGTGCCGCGCCTCGAGCTGCTCTGCGCGCAGGCGCTGCAGGAGAGCGTCGCGCCGGCGACCGCCGTGCCGCTGCTCGAGGCGGCGCGCACGATGGGCGACGGACGGCTCCTCGCGCAGTGCCGCCGCTTCGTGGCCGACCACGCCGCCGAGGTGCGGGCGAGCGGCGGCGTGGAGCAGCTGCGCGACTTTGGCGTGGCCAAGGGGCTGCTCGGCGACGCGCTCGACCAGGTGGCGGAGCTCAAGGGCGCGATGCACGCGCTCCGCGTCGCGGAGAGCTGAGAAACCGTAGCGATCAGGGTATGACACAGGGGTCGGCACACATCCGTCACATGCACATGCAGGGATGATATCATACAGCCGCACGGCCGCCCCGCACGGTGACCGGGTGGGACGGTGCTGAGATGTGAATAAAGTCTCTTGAATAAAATCTCTTGTGAACAAAGCCTCGCACCTCTAAAACAACATACGGTAGAGTGTTACGTCACGCACACGACCACCCCGACTGGGCGCGCCGGGGCGGGCAGCGCGCGTCGAAGCCGTGTGTGGGAGCAGGGGACGAGGATGGGAGCACGGACTGGTTCCCCGCCACCATCGTCCATTGGCCGACCAATAGCGAGCACGACCGGCTGCTGATGCACTTCGAGGACAGCATGGACAAGATCATCACGCTGCCCGACGACACCGTGCGCCTGACCGGCGAGGCTGTTGTTGCGCGGTGCAAGTGTGCCCGGTGTGCTGTCCGGCCCGAGGCAGAGGATGGCGACTGCACGCTGCCGCTTCCGCAGCCAGCGCGGCCTCACTCCCGACGTACCGCGCGAAAGATGAGGCGACGCGCGGCGGCTTCTGCAAGCAGATCTTCGACACGGCGAAGCTGTCGGAAGAGTCCCTCGACGCGGCCGCATGGACCCTCGAGACGGTCAAGATTGCCATGCACAACCTCGACCAGCGCGGTGCGGGTTCCCGAAATCGCCGAAAATCGCCGAATCCGCCGAAATCGCCGAACATCGGGTGTAGCGCCCGCTCTCGCGCGCGCCTGCTCTCTCTCGCGCGCCCTCCTCTCTCTCGCGCGCCCTGCTCTCGCGCACACCCTGCTTTCGCGCGCGCCTGCTCGCGCCTGCTCGCGCGCGCGGGGTGTGCCTTGTGCTGTCCGGGCCCGTTCTGCGCGCGCCCTGCTCAGATGTCTAGAACGCATGGCCTCAGGCAGCCATGATGGAGACGAATCAGAGCGGCGTCATGAAGACGCTTCTCGTCGTCACCTCCGCTTTTGGTGCGCAAACCCATTGCCCTGTCCCACCGCACGCCCCTTGCACAACAGTAATGCCGTCGGGCGCGGGGCATTCGTCGGTACCCTGGCCACGCACGCGCTGGCCCCGGCGCCAGCGCTCGAGGAGTCGTTCGTCGCGGCTGAAAAGATGGAGCCGGCGTTCAAGGTGTGTTCTTGTAGCCTTGCCGCGCAGTCGCCTGCTATCTCCCCCCCCCCCCCCCATGTCTGGCCTGACCCCAGATGCGGGCTCAGATGACGACCGAGAAGATGGCCGTCCCGGCCCAGGAGCTGTCCCTCCCGGCCGAGAAGCTGGTCAAGAAAATATATGGGGGGAGGTACGGACGCTGACGCTTGCGCGTGCCGCTGAGAGCCCTCAGCGTCTCTCTCGTCACAGAGGGGAGCTGGGGCGGGGGGGAGAGGTGCGCGCTGCGGGGGGGGGGGGGGGGGGGCATTACACATACCAGGTTTAGACCCAGTTTATCGTAAACAGGACTAATCTGGTTCGTGTTTAGCAGTGGTCTAAACTGGTCTAAACTGGTTGGCTTCGCCCCCTCCTACCCCCTGACACAAGTAGGCACACATATAAAAGACATATATTCGTCGCGATTCTCTCACACACGAACACGACACACGAGATTTGATATTGGTTATTGCGGGATTGTTCATATATATATTGTAACGCGGTAAATAGAGAGCCGTGTTGCGTGCACAGACGACAGAGATTCAATTTAGACAGCGCCGACGACTCCAACCTCGCCCCCCGCGCCGAGACAACAGTGAACAGATGTGCACTCCGACTGAACGGTGAACGCGCTCGGGAGGGAGTCGCAGGGACGGGCGGGGCGGCTACCGCTCCTTCTTGTCCACCGCGGCGGTCGAGCCGCGCGCGGACGAGGAGCGTCCCGAGCCGAGGTACGACTCCTTGCCGAGGTCGGAGTAGTCGTCGCAAGCGCGCGGGACGGCCGGCATGGTCGTCCAAGCCTCGAGCACGTCGTGCACGTCGTTGGACATGCCTCGCGCAAACTCGTGCAGCGGCAGCACGTCGAGCGGCTGCTCAACCTCGATGGCGATCTGCGTTACAGGAGAGAGCGGAACTGGAGCGAGTGGCACGAGAGAGAGAGAGAGACAGAGAGCGAGAGAGAGAGAGAGCGAGCGAGAGAGAGAGAGTCAGGTCACGGCCATGGCCGTGGGAGCTGGCCGCCTGGTCGATGCCGAGCAGAAGGAAGGTCGTGCACATCACCGCCACCGCCGTCTGCAGCGGGTGGCAGCCTAGCCCCTCCATCACGAAGGGCAGCGAGCCGAGCCAGAGGACGATTGCGCGCGAGCCGTGCCTACGACGAGGGCTTCCGAGTGTCGAGAAGGCTCCGAGTCCAGAGCGCGGCTGCGCGCGAGTCAGCACCTGTGGTACGACGGCGGCACCGGGAAGGTGGCAAGCCGCACGCACGCGGCGTCCGCGGCGGAGAGCTTGGCGAGCCGCTCCTCGATGAACTTGAACGCGTCACTGCTCAGCAGCCCGTCCTTGCGCAGCTCCCCCACCACCGCCCGCAGCCGCAGCAGCACCGTGCCCGGCCGGTGCGGCCGCGAGAGCAGCCACGAGTGCGCGCGAGGCAGCAGCACCTCGGCGATCGGGTACAGCCGCTCCGGCTCGTTCCGGCACTGCATCTTGAGCGCCCAGCCAAAGAGCGCGAGCAGCCGCGCGGCGAGGGCGACGGCGCGCCCCTTCTCCGGAGGCACGTGCACTACCAGCAGCTGCATGATCTCCCGGGCGAGCGCGCCCAGCCCGCCCATCGCCTTTTGCGCCTCCTTGAGCCGCTCGTGCGTCTGATTGTTGCGGAAGACGAGGAGCAGGCCGAGCGAGGACGCTTGGAGCGAGAGCGGCGCGAGGGGAAGGGTGAGGCGCGGGCGGCCTGCCTCGGCCAGAAGGGCGTTGATCTGCAGCACCGCGAGCGTGACGAGGAGGATGACGCCGAGCGGGAGGCGAATCGCGCGGAGGATGCTCGAGTGCGGCCAAGCGACGAGCATGTGCGCCCAGCGGTGTCTGCTCTTGTGCCGTGCCCAGGTGGAGGCGTCCCACAGGTGCGTCATGGAGAGCAGCGACTTCTCTTCGAGAACGCCAGGCATGTAGTCGTCGAGTGCCTCGGGCGTCGCGAGCGCGGTGGAGATGTCTTGCATCGCCAGAGTGTGGAAGAGACGTGGCTCGGGCGGCACCTGCATGGGACCCTCGCGGCTCGACATGGACTCCTCCAGCGGAGGACTCCTCCAGCGGAGACTGGAGAGGAGACTGGAGAGACTGGAGACTGGAGAGACTGGAGAGAGACTGGAGAGGCAACGCCGCGCCGCTCTCTCTTGGAGCAGAGCGCGACGGCGAGCCCTCGTCGAAAGAGCCCTCAAAGGAGGGTACCCGGGTATCACTCTGACCTGTTCCGACCCTGATCCGACCCTGATCCGACCTTATGTGAACACCGACCTGATCCGACCCTGTTAGGTTTGAACAAGGTCGGAACAGGGTCGGATCAGGTCAGAGTCATACCCTCTTCCTGGCTAGAGCTCCAGTAAGCTCGGAGACACCCCATTAGCGCGGCTCGACCTCTTTGAGTCACTGCCTTCCCGGCGGTGTGTGGCTGTAGAGCCTCTACAACAAACTCTACAGCAAAATCGCGCTCTACATCGCTCTACAACGCAGGCGCTTCGTCACGCGGCGGATGTAGAGCTCTACAGCTCTACAGCGCTCCAGAGCGCTCTACAGCTCTACAGCTCTACAGCGCTCTACATTCTACATCCTCTACACCCTCCCTCAGAGGGTACCCTGGGTGGGCGGGGCCTCTACTCGCCAGGGTCGGGAGGGGCTCTTGCCGCAGAAAAAGAATTTTTACCCTGGGTTGCTTGCCAGAGTGTTTTCTCTCTTTCCCTGACTCATTTACTTAAAATGTTTGTTGTTAATGTTTGAGTGGTGGCGGCGTGCCGTTCTCCCATCCGTCCCCTTCGACGCAGTTTTCTTTCCGTTGTCCTTGTCGTCATCATATACGTGTGCGAACGAATAGAAGGTAACAAACAAACAAACACTCTAGAACAACCTCGCGCACCAAGGTCCAAGCACCCCGGGAGGACCCCTGCACCCTGCACGGCCTGGCCCGATCGGTGAGAGGCAAAGATGTTTTTGTCCGTCCGTGTGTTTGGTCTAAATAAATAAAAGAGCAGTCATCTCCAGGAGAGATGGGCGACGCCGACGAACACAGAGGCACAGTGCGCACCCCGCCCCGCTCACAGGGCGTGCATCACACAGGCGTGGACTGTGTGTGTGACTCCTCGGGTTTCTGGGACTCGACAGAGGTGTGCTAGTCGCTACAGTCGGACGGCTCCGGCACGTCTGATAGGCAGTTCGGGCTCGAGTGAGGGCCGCGGTCGCGGTCGCTTTGGCCTGCACAAGCTTTTCCGGCAAGCAAAAAGGAAAACAGAGGGTCCCCAGCACTTTGCGTTTCCGGAAATTTCCAGGGAAAACAGAGGGTGTTTGGTGCTCCATTCTGGAAACTCGCGAGTTTCCCTGAGTCTGAGAGCTGGTCTGGGGCAAAATCTGACGCAAAATTGAGGAAATCGGCACGATACCCAGGCGGTCGCAGGATATTTTCCAGGTATACCCGGGGTTTTCCAGGTATACCCGCAAAATACCCGGTATTTTGCCGATTTGGCTGATTTTGGGCCCAAACCAGCCTCACCCTCAGACTCGGCTCAGAGCCCGGAAAATTTGATGGTTTTCCCGGGAAAATAGAGAGGAAAAGAGAGGGTGCTGCAGAGAAAAAAGGAAAGGAGCCATGGCTGCATTATATTCTCGACCAGTTCTTCACCTGGATGGGGGAGGTATTCGGGTAGGCGCCTTTACACATCGCTTGCCGCCTGTACTCTTGGTGACGACACACACGCGAACCCCCTGTGGTGAGAGGGACACCCACAATACGTGAGAGTCGCAGTACGTCTCGAGGTTCGCATGAGTTGTGCTGATGTGACGCGCATTGTGGCATGATGTACAGTGTGTGTGTGTGTGTGTGTGTGTGTGTGTGTGTGTGTGTGTGTGTGTGTGTGTGTGTGTGTGTGTGTGTGTGTGTGTGTGTGTGTGTGTGTGTGTGTGTGTGTGTGTGTGTGTGTGTGTGTGTGTGTGTGTGTGTGTGTGTGAGTGTGTGTGATGTCTGCGGATGTCTCGAGGCGGATGTGCGTTAGTATCTTGTGGACTTGACAAGTTACTTAGATCTTAGTAAAGCCCACTTGATCTGTAGATCTCTTGGAGCACTCGCTCGGTGGAGCACTGCTCTTGGGGACCGCGCAACTAGGATCTAGGTCTAGGAGTGCGGTCATCAACCTCACATGCCAGGGCCGGGGAGCTATGAAGCGCACCCAGCGCAGGCTGCGCTGTGTGGAGCACTTCGAGCACTCGCGCATGATTTTCTTTATATTTCTCTGCGCCTGTGTTTGTAGGGCAGTGCCTGGCGAGGTACTCCCACGCCTCTCGGGTTTTAGTCTGGCCGAGTCAACCCGAGATGCTGGGGCGAGCCTCGGGCTCGGCGAGACTGCGTCAGCTGTTTTCACAGCAGGCTGGAAGTACCTCGCCAGCGCACTGCAAAAATGAGCACTTGGAGTGCAGTCGGTAACCTCACATCCAGGGCCGAGGAGCTAAGAAGCGCACCCAGCGGGCCGGATGATCGGTGTCGGGTTGCGGGCAAGAGAGCCCTAGCCCCGGGGGTGCGCGTTCGCAGGGAAAGGGCCTTAAAGTAAACACGGGTCTCCGAGGGTTAGCTCCGCGCTCCGGGTTCCCCTAGCAGCAGACCGCCTGCTATAATGAACATCAGGCAGTGCATGGTTTCTTGTTTTGTTGGCATTCCGGCTCTGCGTCGGCTCTCCTTCGCCGCCGTCTCCTGCCTCGCCCTCGCTCACGTGTGCCTCATCTTCGCGTGGAGGTCTACGCGAGCAGTGCCAGTGACTGGCGCGGCCGGGCCTGTGGTGCCACGGGTCGCTGCACACCTCGAACCGCCGCCGTCGCCGCCATCGCCTTTGCCACTGCAGCCGTCGCCAGATTCAGGCGTGCAGGTCGCGGTCGTGCCGGTCGCGAACGCCGCGTGCATCGAGCTTGACGACCTGCGCGAGCAGCAGGCCCGCTGCCAGCCCTCGTCCGGCACGCTGCCCACCAAAGCCACCACTGCCGCCGCCGCCGCCGCACTGCCCGTGCCGTGCCCTGCCAGCCTGGAGCGCGAGTGCGTGCGGCACCGCGCGAGGCCGGCGGCGCGGTGCGCGGAGGCTCGCGCCACCACCCGCCCGCCTCTCGTCGTCGGCTGGCGCCAGTTCGTCTTTGCTGCAGCAACGTTTGAGGACGAGGCGACGGCGGCGCTGCTGCAGGCTGCCGCCGACAGCTGGCTGCAGCTGGCGCGGGGTGCGGAGCTACTCCTCGCCACCGACGCCGACGACGGGAGAAGCGACGCGCAGATCGCGCCGGACACGCGCGGCGCGGTCGCCGTCCGCATCCACCGCTGCTCGACCTGTCGCGGGCGGCGCTGCGCCAGGCCGCCGTGCGACGGCAGGCGCGAGGGCTGGCTCGCGCGCACTAAGCTGCTCTCGCTAGATGCAAAAGACATGCGCCCCAGTGTCCCGGCGAGCGCCGGAAGACTGCACACGCTCGGCCAGTGCCCTCCCAATCCTGCGTCCCCGCCTGCCCGGCCGCCAGCCGCCTGCCCGGCCGCCTGCCCCGGCCGGCTGCCCAGCCGCCTGCCCGGCCGGCTGCCCCGGCCGCCTGCCCAGCCGCCTGCTCGCCGCCTCCCAAACGGATGCAGGGTCCTTTCCCTCGTGGCGGCGCTCGCGGAGCGGTACGGCGAGGCGTCCGGCCGCCGCTTCTTCCTCAAGTTCGACCCGGACACCGTCGTGGTCCCCACCTCGCTCCGCCGGCTGGCGCGAGAGCTGCACTCCCTCGTCGACGAGGGGGTGAGATTAATTATTGAGATTGGGGGAGATCGCACGAGATTGCGCGAGAGCTGCACTCCCTCGTCGACGAGGGGGTGAGATTAATTATTGAGATTGGGGGAGATCGCACGAGATTGCGCGAGAGCTGCACTCCCTCGTCGACGAGGGGGTGAGATTAATTATTGAGATTGGGGGAGATTGCACGAGATTGCGCCAGGGCTGCACTCCCTCGTCGACGAGGGGGTGAGATTAATTATTGAGATTGGGGGAGATCGCACGAGATTGCGCGAGAGCTGCACTCCCTCGTCGACGAGGGGGTGAGATTAATTATTGAGATTGGGGGAGATCGCACGAGATTGCGCGAGAGCTGCACTCCCTCGTCGACGAGGGGGTGAGATTAATTATTGAGATTGGGGGAGATCGCACGAGATTGCGCGAGAGCTGCACTCCCTCGTACGAGCGGGTGAGGCTGAGGGCCAGCCTCGGGCCGACGTCTGAGCCGTCCGCGAGCTCGGTCTCTTCACACCTCGGCCTGTGGACAGACGCCCTACCTCGTCGGCATGGCCGCGTGCCGCGCCCACGCGCCGGTCGGATTGCACGGCTCACCGGCACTCTGCCACGCCGCGGGAGGCGCCGCTCGCGTCCTCTCGCCCGCAGCTACCTCTCGGCCGAGTCTCGGCTCTTCCCTTGGCCCACGCCTTCGGCCACACCCCTTCTGCCACACTTCTGCCAAGCCTCGGCTAAGTTTCGGCGACTCGCTCGCAAGGCGCCGCCTACCTACTCTCTCCCGCGGCGGTGCGAGCGGTGGGGCGTCTCGCCACGCCGGCCCTGCTGCCGCCGCTGCTGCGGCGAATCGACAACGCCTCGTACGGCGGCGAGGACGTCTCGCTCGCCTACCTCCTCAAGGAGGAGACCGGCGCCGCCGTCATCAACTGCGGCTCCTTCTACCAGCACGAGCCGCTCAAGTGCCGAGATGCAGCCGAGATGCAGCCGAGAGACAGCCGAGACATGGCCGTGAGGCCCGGGGGTGTGACGTACTTGTTAGCGGGGCGTGTGACCTGCCCAGGTACCGGAGGATGCGCGCCAAGGGGGAGAGGTGGGCGCGCTGGCCCCTCTCGCGCTCGCCCGTCTCCTTCCACAAGTTCAAGGAGCCGCCCCTGGCTGCCGCGCCCTAGCCTCGGCGACCTCTCGGAACGGCGTAGCTCGGCTGTAGGACCCGGACCAGCTGCGCTCTTTCGTCGCGTGCGCCCTCTACGACGCCGCGGGCAGGCCGCGCCCCTCGCCGCGGTCACTCTTCCCACCCAACGGCTCCTCTAGCTACGCGGCGTGCGCCGACCCGTGGACCGCGGGCGGTGCCAGCGCAGGGGCGCGTGGCGCTGGCGGCGCGGTGTCAAGACTGAGGGGGCGGAGAGGCGTGGTGAGGAGAGCTTGAGAGCGCGCCACGCCGTGTGAAGGCCTGAACCTGAAGCTAGCGGCCGCGTCACACGCGCGATTTCTTTTGATAAGTCTCCTCCCCGCAACTGCGCGGAGAGCGGAGAGCTGGCGTGGGGTGGCCTCGTCGGATCTCGGAACCCCGCGCAGCGACCACGGACCAGACGGCGCGTGCACTGCAGCTCGACGACTGGCACGACTCACTTACACTCGTTATTCCGTGCGCGCGACACAGCACACGCCATTCGCCATCCACCGCCGACACATATCACTCGCTTGCTTTTGTCGCTCCAGCACTCCGGTCTTACATAGTAGACCGGAGGGCTACGTCCTACGAAGCCTTCACACTCCAAGGTGCAACAACGGGCTGATCACATTATCAGTTTACATGCACATTGGGCTTTTTGGCCAAAATCGACCACTGAAAATCCGTAGGGTCGCTTAACGGCACCCCCGCGCGGTGCCGAGCGGCCCAGGGCCGGCCAAGGGACTAGACTGGACGGGACCGTGACCGGTTTGTAGTAGTCTACCCCCCAAAACGATTTCTGACCTCTCCCGTGGCCCCGGCGGGCCCCGGCGGAGGTCCGGCGCGGCGCTCCAAATCCGCACTTCGCGAGCTTCTACGGGAGTTCACGCGGCCTCTCCGCCTCGTGAGGCACACCCCACACTCACCACGAGCCCTGGGACTGTGCGCGGATCTTTGGCCGCGGCGTCCGGAGCTTTGGTTGTCGAATATCGGCCGCCAGCTAGGCCATCGAGCGAACGTGTCCGGAAAGGCTCTCGGACGGGTCCGGCAGCGGTGCCATGGACCCAGAAGCTCGCCCCGGCGGAGCACTCACGGCTCGACCCCCGCCCCTGGCCACCCAGACGTGCCCCCGGACCGCCGCAGGAGCGCCGACAGCGGCGATGGTGCTCCGCGACGACGCCCTCCCGACGAAGCCGGATCTGGCGGGCGACTGGCCGGCGGAGCCCGGCGCCTGAGGACGAGGATGGCCGTAATGGACCGGGACGAGCTCTGGGAGGTTCAGTGTCAGTGAGTATATTGTAGAGACTGACCATGTTCACAATATCTTGACTGAGAGCTAAGCCAGGGGAGGCGATGCCGGGGCCGTACAGCAGCTTGATGGTGCTTCGCCGGCGTGCGTCGCCGCCGCCGCGCCGGCCGCCGCCGGGGCCCCGGTTTGGACTGTGTTTGGGGTGGAGGAGGGGTACGATGGGCGGCGTGATGGTAGTTTATGGCCCTCCAATCACCCACTCACTGCCACCGGCCGTAGGGGCCTCACGGACGTCGCAGTTTATGATTTCAAAGGGTCCTGCCGTCGCTCAGTCCGAACACCTGACTCTGGGGGGCGCGACCGAGCCCTCCCTGCGCGGACGAGCACATGGTTTGGGACCTGAGCGATGGCAGAGGCCTTCAAAATTGCCCCGTGAGGCCCTGCCGGTTGGGAGTGGTGAGTGGGGGAAATGAGGACCATAAACAAGCACCATATCCCCCACCGCGACCAGCCCACACACAGCCCAAGCCGCTGCCAATTCCGGCCCCGGTGGCCGCCGGCCGGTTGGCTACCGGGGCGCACAAACGGTCCCTCACGAACGCCACACGGGCCATCACGGCCCGTTCCGGCGGCCTGAGTGCCGCCCCGCACCCGCCCGACGCCCTCGGCCAGCCAGCGCCCACTCTGGGAGGCTTCACCGCCGCCAGCGCGCCGAGCGCGCCGCCCTCTCCTCGCGCCGCACGGGCCGTGGCCGCACGCCCGAGAGGCGGCCCATAAATCGAGTCGAGACGCGCCGCCGGCCGGCCGGCTGCTCGCCCGCCACCCGCCGTGCGCCGCCGCCGCCCCCAGCCCGCACTGGAGAGGCTCTCACGGCCGCTAGCCGCTGTCGCGTCGCCCGTCGGCTGCGCTGGCAGCAGTGCTCGCGACGGCGGCGCCGAGTTTCCCCGAGCGGAGCACGGCCAAGGGTCTGAGACGCGGGGAGGGCGGGGCGGGAGGTCCTCATGGGGGCGTGGGGGCGCGGAGGCGGCGTGCGGGGACGCGCGGAGGGCGGTGGGGGTGTGTGGGAGGTGGGCGAGGGAGAGCTGAGGCGGCCGGCGGTGGTGGCGGGAGCAGCGGAGGCGACGGCGTCGGAGGGGGTGGGGGGGGAGGAAACGGCGGCGGCTCTGGCGGAGACGGCGGCGGCGGCGGCGGCGAGGGCCTAGCCTGAGGGGGAGGGGGTGGGGGAGGGGATGAGGAACGGTGAGGGCGGCTGGGGCGGCCGGGAAGGCAGCACAGGCGAGGCGCGGCGCACCTCAAACTCGAGCGAGTAGCGGGAATCTCACCCGCTGCTCCGGCGGGAGATTGCTCCCCCGCCGCCCCCTGGGTCACCCCGAGTGACCTCGCAGCCCACACCGTGAGGCGCTGCTGTCAGAGGGGTTTTATCACCGCCGTATCCACCCCACACTGGCCGCCGAGGGGCCCGGCGGGCTGAGGCGCGCGAGGCGGCTTGGGCACCCGTGGGTCGGATGGATCCGTCCCGGCACGTTGTCCCGCGGCGTGGCCGTGTAGCTGGCACCGGAGTCATGACGCACACGCCTACTTGCGGCACGAGGGAAGGCGTGACGCGTCGTAAACGGCCGAGATGGGCAAACGCGAGGGTCTCAAAAAGCCAGTCCGAAGCTGAAAGGGTGACCGCGGACGATGAGGGCGACGATTCATCGCGGCTACTGAGCAGGCAAGGTCCGGACCTACAGGATGGAGGGGCGAGTAGTGAGAGTCGGGACGATATCTTCGCGTCGGGGGTCGGAAATCGCGTCGGGAGGCCAAAATCCAGATCGGGCGCCGGCGCGCAGTTAGTGTTGGTGTGGCGGTCTCGTCGAGTTCTGGCCCGCGAGCGTCCTACAGCAGTCGTCTCATGTGATGAGGTGGTCGCGGAGCGGTCGCCAGGACCTTGGTAGTGCCTGCATCGCGTGCGCCGGCCCTCGGTGAGCCCTCCCGAGGCCTCTCACGCCGCCAGCCGGGGGACGGCAGCCGTTGGGATGGTGCCCTCGCAGCTCGCCGGCGCGGCGGGGGCGAGGCGAGTCTCGCCGGATGCGCCCGACAGCGGGAGCGGCCGGCCGGCATCCTGCCCGCCACGGCGGCGGCAAGCTGCGACTCAAGGCCGAGCAGTTGCGGCGACTTTTTGCTCGCTCGACTCTCTTGCGAAAACGCCGGTATTTCTCGTGGTCGCTCGTCAGTGCCAAAAGCCCAATGTGGAACATGTTCTCTACACTTGTCGAAAGTCAAAGCGAGGCGGGTCGTGGTGCGGCTCGAGGCCTCCGCCTCGGCCCTGCTGTCAGCGCAGTGTTTCAGCGGCCGGGTGGATGGCGGCGCATCGCAGCTCCTACCCGCTCCCCGGCCTCGACTACCCGTGCGCCGTCTGCGCTGTCACCCCGCTTCACCATCCCATGGCCGTTGGCGCGCAGTGCTCGTAGCCCGCTCAAGCGCCCGATGCCCTCGCCGCCCGCCTCAATCGCCGCCGCCGCCAGCGCCCGCGGCGTTCCACTGGGCAATCTTGGCGCGCCGCTCCTCCGACGTCTCGCGCCGGCCGTCTCCGCCGCCGCCGCCGCCGCCGCCGCCGCCGCCGCCGCCGCCGCCCTCGTTGCGCTTCCGGTTCCACTGCTCGATCTTTGCGCGGCGCTCCGCCGAACCCTCACGCCCGCGGGGCTGCCCGTTTCGGTCGCGGTCCTCGGCGCCGCGGTCGCCGCGGCCGCGCGAGCGCGAGCGCGAGCGCGAGCGGGAGCGGCGCTCGCGGCGCGACTTGCGCCGCTCGCGGTCCCGCTCCTCCCTGGAGCGGGGAGGGCGAGGGGGAGAGGGGGAGGGGGATCGTGTGAGGGGAGAAGAGAGGGCGGCCAAGGGGGCGAGGGGGCGGGGGAACGGCTCCGCGAGAGAGGTCCGGGGGAGGAGAGCCGGGGCGGCACCGCACCGGGCCTCCTCGAGCTTGCGAGCGAGCCGGCGCTGGAGCTTTGACGAAACCTTCTTCAGGTGCATGAAATTGCAGTAGCCGCCGCGCGAGCACGTCGACTCCTCAAACTGGCGGCAGCGCGCGTCCTTGAAGTCGGTCACGGGGCAGAACTGCGCCAGGATGGGCCGGCCCGCGTAGAAGCGACCCTGTCAGAGCGCGAGCGGAGCGGGAGCGACGCCGGTGGAGCGGCGGAGTGGCGACGGCCGCCCAATCTGTGACGAGCTCTGTGCCGCGCGATCTGTAGATCTGTGCCGCGAGATCTGTGCCGCGAGATCTGTGCCGCAATCTGTGCCGCAATCTGTGGCGTCGCCGCGCCCGCGCTTGCGCAACGCCGCCTCCCCCTGTTCCTGTGTCTGGGGCCTGTGCAGCCTCGCCACCGCCCGCGGTGATCCCCCGTCAGGGCCTGAGTCTGCCCCTGGCGGCAGAAGGGTCTTGGGCTTTTCCGGGGCTCCACGGACGGCGGCGGCGGCGAACTGGGAGGCGTGCGTGCGTGTGCGTGTGTGCCCGAGAAGTCTTTGGCCTCACGGCCCTCTCTCTCGGCTAGGCGCGGCGGACCATGAGCTTTGTGAGCGCTTTCTGCGCGTCGTCCTCGTCGCGGAACTTTGCGTAGACGTTGCCGGCGAGGTGGTCGGAGAGGTTCTCGCAGACGCGGAGCTGCTCCAGCTCGCCGCCCACCGTGATGAGCTCCTCGAAGATGTCCTCGTAAAACTCCTCGAAGTGATCCTGCAGCTCCTCCTCGCTCTGCGCGCGGGCGGGAGAGGCAGGTGAGGGTGAGGGTGGGGAGAGGAGAGGGGCGACTCGCGTGTGGCGAGCTCGGCGTGGGCGTGTCGGACGCCTCGGGGCGAGTGGCTGCGTCGCTGGCCGTCCGACGGAGAGGCGGTCTGTCTGGGGATGTGTCTCGGAAGGGTCCGGTCTCTGCGCCTGCGGGAGTGGGTTGCCCATCGGGTCGTACTGCTGCGGCGGCGGCAGATACATGTTCTGCAGGAGGACGGTCTGCGAGAGGATGGGCCGGTTGTGGATGCGGCTGCACCGGTCGCCGTGCCGGCACGCCCCCATCTTGAGGTAGAATGGGCAGTTGACTTTGTCCTCCTACGCTCGTGAACCGTGCGGGTCGGGAGGGCGCGTCTCAGCGCGTGCGGCGGCGAGCGGGGAGGCGGGAGCAGCGCGCGCGGCGGCGTGCCTCGGTGCCGAAGATCTTCGCAAGGTGCTGAGCCATGGTTGGAGGTCCCCTGCGTGCGGTGTCTTCGTATGCGCGCCTGGCGAGCGGACGGGAGCCGGCAGCAGTGATTTTTGGGGGGGACGCAGCGCGCCGCGGGGAGCGCAGAGGGAGGGGCGGGGAGGGTGGGACGGGTGTGGGGGGGGGGAGGGAAGGGCGGAGAGGAGCGGCGCGTCGCGTGCAGACCGCGCGCTTTTCTTTGTGAAGAGACAGAAAAAGTCGGAGCCCGGAGCTAACCCTCGGAGACCCGTGTTTACTTTAAGGCCCTTGCCCTGCGAACGCGCACCCCCGGGGCTAGGGCTCTCTAGCCCGTAACCCGATACCGATCATCCGGCCCGCTGGATGCGCTTCTCAGCTCACCGGCCCTGGATGTGAGGTTGCCGACTGCACTCCAAGTGCTCCAAGTGCTCCAAGTCCAATGTTTGTTGGTGTCACTACCCGACACTAAGATCTAAGAAGAGCGGCAAGCGTTGGGGCTGTTGGTTACGGGAGAGCCGCTGCGCCGCGTGGACGCGCCTACACCGCTTTTGCTCCGCTCGCCACCTCTCGCAAAGGTCCACATAGCAAAATCACATTGAGCTTCAAGAGGATCTGTTAAAATATATTGAATAATACCCCCCCCCCCGCGTCCACCCTCCGTCCAATCGAGCCCTTCCTACTAATACATACTCATACATATTTCTCCAACACTTAGAGGAGCAATCAATCTCCAATATATTGTCAATACTTACAGGGGCTGGGGCCTGGGCTGGTCAGGGGGGGCTCAACATACGGTGTCGATGTATCCAGTCATCCAGTGATGTCTGATGAGAGGGGTCCATCCCGAGCTTGCGGACGCCATAAAATCGCCCAACATGGGCCCAAATCGCTTCAAAATCGCTTGGGTCGCACCAAAATCGCTTTGAACTCGCGAGCCTGTTGATTTCAGCCAAGATCTGGGCGATGTTTGGGACAAATGTCGACATTTTATACTTTTGGAGGTGAAAATCAGCGACCAATACCTCAATATATTGTCAATACGTAGAGGTGAGGCTGTCAATATTCAATATCAATACTTACAGGGACGAGAATCAATCTTTTACCAGATCCTTAAATCACATGGCTCATGGGCCCACACCCGGCACCAACTTGATTCGTGATCGGCGTCTCACGGCTGGGCCGCGGGACGGGGATCGGGGAGGGAGGGTGGTCGATCCGTAAATCCGTCATTCCGTAAATTTGTAAGCAAAAGCCACTAGGAGCCCCCCACCACACACCCATCCACCAGGCAGGATAGAGACACAGCAGCACTCGCGACACGCTGAGAAGCCGGAGGCTGGCCTCTGCAACGCTCGCGCAACGCTGTCTGCAACGCGCCCAGCAGCTCTGGGTCCGGGCGGCCCAGGCCACACGGTGGGACTACTATTGTACTACGGAACTGTATTCTGAGGCAACGCTGGCGCGGGTTTCGTGGCGCGAGACGCTGCTTGCGTGTGTCGGGTGCGCTGTCCAAGAGGAAGTCCCCAAGGACGGGCCACCAGGATAGACCATTCCGAACCATCCAACAGCACAGGCAACACCACGCAGCTAGAGTCCTAGAGAAAGCAGTGGCCGGGGCCGGGCGGGAGCCTGGTAGCCACTCACGCAACAACAGTACCCGTTCAAAAGAGCTTTTTTTTATGTCTTGTGGCTATTGGAAGGCGCCAGCGGAGGCCTGTTAGTGTCACAAGAGAGATGGGAACTCTCACAGATGACGGCTGCCAGCTGCCTCTCTGCCTCTGCTGAAGGTCGTACGTGCTAAGCGTGGGAGGAGCGTGCGGAGGCGTGAGCACATGGAGACAAGGGGAGGGAACTGTCTCTGTGTTCTGATGAAAACGACACCAACGGGTCCTCCTGTCCCCCCCCCCCCCCCCCCACCAACACCGCCCACGACCTCGTGCGAAAGGTTGCGGCCCGCGGCGCGTCAGCAGGTGGTATCCCACTCGATCGTCCGTATGTGGCTCATGCAGAGCTTGGACGGCGGGTTGAAATCGCGGGCAAAGGGTGGCGGCAAGGGGGACGGCGGCGAGGGCGGAAGTTCCACAGGCGGCGGCGGCGAGGGCGGCGGAGGCGAGGGAGGCGCTGGGGAGGGCGGTGGCAACGACGGAGGCGGCGATGGCGTCGGCGGCGGGGGGCTCGGTGGCGGGCTTGGCAGAGGCGATGGGGGCGGCGGCAAGGGCGGCGGCGGGCTCGGGGGAGGCGGCGACGGAGGCGGCGACGGAGGCGGCGAGGGCGGCGGCGGAGGCGGCGATGGGGGCGACGAGGGTGGCGGAGGCGAGGGAGGCGCTGGGGAGGGCGGTGGCAACGACGGAGGCGGCGATGGCGTCGGCGGCGGGGGGCTCGGTGGCGGGCTTGGCAGAGGCGATGGGGGCGGCGGCAAGGGCGGCGGCGGGCTCGGGGGAGGCGGCGACGGAGGCGGCGGCGGAGGCGGCGAGGGCGGCGGCGGAGGCGGCGATGGGGGCGGCGAGGGCGGCGGCGGCGAGGGTGGCAGCTCCAAGGGCGGCGGCGGCGTGGGCGGCAGCTCCAAGGGCGGCGGCGGCGTCGGTGGCGGCGGGTTTGGCGGCGGTGGTGACGGAGACGGCGAAGGCGGCGGCGGCGGCGGCGGCGAGGGCGGCGAGGGCGGCGGAGGCGAGGGAGGCGGTAGGGAGGGCGGTGGCGATGGCGGCGGGAAGGGTGGGGGCAAGGGCGGGAGGGCGGGCGGTGACGGCGGCGACTGCGGCGGCGGACGCGCGTACCGAAGCGGCAGAGCTCCGCCTGCCCCGGTGGCCGCGTCGTTGATGCAGCCCTCGACTGCGATGTCAGCGCCTTGCGTCTGCGCCTCCACCCAAAACGGATGATACATGTCGTCGGGGTCCAACTCCACGACATAGCCGACTCTGGTGAGGATCGTCCCGAGGCAGGTCGGGCCGTTGTGACCCAGCGTGATGTCGGTGTCGATGGCGATGTGCCCGCACATGTTGCTCCCGCTGCGCGCGCACTCCGGCGTGTTGTCTTGCCAGCGGACCCCATTGACCAGGGCGGTAAAGCTCTGGTATGAGAGGAACTCTGGGCTCAGCTGCATTGCGGGACACGGCAGCGTGGGGCACGCCGCGAGCACCTACGGAGGGTAGATGCGGGGTGGGAGGGGATGGTTGCGGCAGGCGGGCTGGTGGCGGGGGTGGGTGGTGGTGAGGGCCGCGAGCACGTCGATGGCGGCGCCAGCGCCAAGGATCGCCTCGACAAACTCGGTGCCCTGCCCGCTGGGGTAGTACGAGTCGTTGTCCACGCAGACCATGAGGTCGAGGTAATCGCCCCAGTGGAGGCGGTCGGGGCGGCAGTCGTGGTCATCACGGGGGCACCTCAGGTTGGGGTATAGGAGGATGGAGGCGGCGCCCACGCAGTGCCGCAGCAGGTGGGGCCGGGGCGGTAGGGGCGGTGGGGACGGCGACTGGGACGGCGGCGGCGGGGAAGGGGGGGTGGCTGGCGGCGAGAACGGAGGCGGCGATGGCGGCAGTTCAAGGGCGGAGAACCGAGGCAGCAGCGGTGGCGACGGCGGCGGTGGCGACGGCGAAGCGGAGGGCGGCGGTGGCGACGGCGAGGCAGAGGGCGGCGGTGGCGACGGCAAGGCAGAGGGCGGCGGCGGCGACGGCGAGGCGGAGGGCGGCGGTGGCGACGGCGAGGCGGAGGGCGGCGGCGGCGACGGCGCGGAGGGTGCCGCAAACATCAGCCCCATCGCCCCAGTGGCCTGGGTGGCGGGCATAACGGTGCACATCCGGTCAGCGATGACAACGTCGCGGTCCGTGGTGGCGGCTCTCACCCAGAAGGGCATCCCGCTGCCGCGAGGATCGCCGTCACCCACCACGGTCTCGATGGTCCCCAGGCAGGTTGTCGTGCGACGGCCGAGGTAGACGGCGTCGGCCATGGTGATGGACAGGCAAAGATCACCGCCGCATTCGGTGCTGCTGACCGCGCGCACGCCACCACGGTGTGGAGTGAAGCCTTGAAAGCGGAGGAGGCCCTTCATGGCATTGCTACAGGTGGCGACCTCGCACGAAGCCCTGACTTCGATCGTCGTGCCCGCGGCAAGCTCCGCAACCACGAACGTCTGTCGATTGATGTCTATGGTCGGGTAGTAGGCGCCGTTCTTCACGCAGACGTCCATCGACACGCGGTCGCCAGTCTGGAGCTTGTCACCGCGGCAGGGTCGGCGGCTCTCCGCACAGTCAACCTTTGGGAGGAAGAGGAGCGAGGCGGACGGCGTGCAAGTGTCCACGCCATAGACGTCGGCTTGGAGTCTGCGGCTGCCACTCATGTCGCCCAGATCTTCGAGTCTGCGGCTGTCACTCAAGTATGCCTCGGCACTGGGAGCTGGCACAGCTCTGCCTTTGTTGGGACCAGCGGCATCGACGGAGAGCAGGTCCAAATGGTGGAAGAGGGCGAGCGAGAAGAAGGAGAGCGAGGTGAGCCAGCGCCAGATTGCGAGGCGCGCCCCGGCATGTTCCCCGTCAAGTGGTTCCGCGTCGACCATCTACAACACGAGGCGCACGTCGACGCGACGGGGTGGCTAAACGGACGGATCGCGGACCTCATACACGCACGCATCCACTCCAATTGTGGGTGTGCTGCTGTGTCGGCGACTACGCACTAGCGACTACGCACTAGCGACTACGCACTAGCCGGGGACGTTCGCCCGTTGTCGGTAGGCTGTTTTCACAGCGTCACACACACACTCACATAAGCTGACCCGCGCCAAAATCAGATCGTGCGTTCGTGCCACCATCTCCGGCCTTACCATCACTCTCACCGCCGGCCGGTCCCCACGCCATCTCTGCCGTCTCCGCGCCGCGCCCAGCTTCGTTCGTCCACAACCTCGCGCCACCGCCGCCGCCGCCCTTCGGCTCACGCCTTTAGCAGGCGAGATCAGAGATGGTGGCGGCGGCTGGGAAATCGCTCATTCTCTGCCCGAATCCTAAGGACTAAGCTAAGGATGGCTAAACTGCGATATCCGTCATAGCTCGACGTCATAGCCGTGGGGGGGTTCAGCCGCGCCGGGACACTGTGGTGTGACTAGACGCCAGCCGCGCTGCGGGGAAGCGATGGGCGCCTGCTCCGGCGGCGTGGAACTCAGAACCTAGCTCAGAACGCAACGTAGGCGTGCGAAGACGGCAGAGCCGCCCGGAGTGGGTCGGGGGTTCGCCCTGCACGTCTGTGCTCCAACTCTGACGCACACCGCGCCGCTGGAATTTCACGGAGTTTATTGAGAGGGAAAACACGAGAGCGTGCTGTGCGCCCTGCGCTGCGTCTGAAGTGCGCTGAATAGAAGATCTCTACCCCTGTGTCCTGCTGAAACACGGAAAGGAAACGAGACAAGATTCTCAGCCAAGCCAAGCTTCTCGCGCCGTAGGAGAAATTTTCCAGGAAAAAGAGAAGACCGACATAAGACAGAGAGATAGAGAGACAGAGAGGACACACCAAGACACAGAGAGAGACAGAGAGACAGAGAGACAAAGAGACAGAGAGACAGCTAGAGACAGGGAGAGCACAGAGCCGACACAGCGACACATTACACGAGTTGCGCCGCCCGCTGTCAGTGTGCCACGCCGCCCCCAACGCCGCACACGCGTGTGGCGAGGTCGCGTCATGTTGGTTGCCACATCTCACTTCAGTTACAGTGTTTTGATCTTGCCAATGTGTCTAGCCGCGCGAGTCTTTGCCCCCGCGCTTGAGGCGCTCAAGGGAGCGTTTGACCACCGGCGTTGCCTCCTTCACCGCCAGGCGGCAGACTGCAACGGAGGTCGCGACGACCTCGTGCTTGCGGTCAAACTCGACCACTGCCTCCCATGCTGCGTCCGCCTTGGACCGGATCGAGTCTTCATTGTCCTTGCACCAGGACGCGACGCGCTCAAGCTCGGTCCTGACGGCACGGTATCCCTTCATTGCGAATACGGCTGCCTTCTCCGCCTCTTCGATGAGTCGGGTAGGCTTCTCCGCGGGCACCTCGGCCTCGGCGGGTGAAGCCACGGGGTCGACCTCGGCCTCGGCGGGTGAAGCCACGGGGTCGAAGACTTGAGCGCGCGCGTTGTCCTCCGCGATTACAACCTTGATAACCTTTGCCGCGCCCGCGACTTCGGGCGTGGGAATCCCACCCACCTCAGACGTACCCGACAACGACGGGTCGTAGTACGAGTCCCAGCTGCCAGAGGGGTCAGATCCCTGCTGCAGGACAGCCACCGCCCGCGCAGCCGTGCGCGCGCCGATCGGGAGCGCCGATGGCACGTAGGCGAGCCCAACGAGAGAGGCGTATGCGAACGCCATGAGGGGAGCGCCGCTGCAAGCAGAGGAAGGGCAATCAACCGAGATTGCGTGGACGGTCGAGTTTGGACTTTGCAATCCTGAGACTTCAAATCCCTGTTTTCAGTGTAGAGAGAGATTTTTTTCTCTCAGTGTACGTACTTTTAGCTTACTGGGACAAAAGGGAGATCAGTGTACGTAGCTCTTACGAACATACCCGTAGGTGAACTGCTGACAGGGTTTGCGATGAGGAGCGATCCGAACGTGGTATTCGGGTGATTAGATCACTACCGCCGAATTTTTAGCAATACCAGTGTATGTAGCTCTTACGAACATACCCGTAGGTGAACTGCTGACAGGGAAAGGGCGGGGGCGAGTCAAAGACACTCCCCTGATCTGTTGTCACCTCGGACTCGATCGTACTCGAGTACAGCAACCAGCTGCAGCAACAAAGAATTCTAGCGCGAATGGCTCGAGTGCGCGCGACCTTTGCTCTCGCCACCGCCCTCTCGGCTGCGTCGGCGTTGGTGCAGTCTGGTTGCTTGAGCAGGCGCGCTGCGCTAGCGAGCCTCGCCGCTTTGCCGTGCTGCGCTCCTGCGCGCTCGATTGCCGAAGGCATCTACGGTCGCGACGACCGGATCGTCGTGCCAGTACTCGGTGACCTCATGGGCTTCGTCGAGTCTGGCGGCAGCCTCGACCGTGCGCAGGCGCAGCTTCGCAAGCTCGCCGACTCCTTGGGCCAGCTCGACCAGCTCGCTGTCGATCTGGCGCTGCCCGGCTACAGAGGCACCAGAGAAGACAGCATCACAGTCCTGCGGCTCTCGGCCATCTACTTCAAGAGCGCGCCGGCGGTCATGGTGCTTGCCACCAAGATGGCACCGCTGAGCGGAGAGGATCTCTCCAAAGCCGCAGCGCTGACCAACAGCTTTGAGGCCTCAATTGCGTCTCTGGAGCAGGGCTGCCGCGTGGACGACGTCCCCGCGCAGCAGGCGGCACTGGAGCGGGCACGCGGCGCGCTGACTTCCTACCTCGAGCTCGCTGCCGTCCACAACGCCGTGCCGAGCCGCGCGGGTGAGGCAGTCCGCATTCCTTCGGATGCCGTGAAGCGGGACACGCTCGGCCAAGCTGCTCTGGAGGGGGTGTGCAAGGCGGCGGATTGCGAGTCTGTGCGCCGTGCGAACAATTTGTAGGCTCTACATGCTGAGAGAGAGATTTTGAGCAATATGTTGTTTGCTCTTTGTGTGTTGCCGGAACACGGAAGGGGAGGCAGCCATCACAGCAGAGGTGGCGGAGGGATAGGACATAGGTGAGCACGCTGGTCGCTGCACCCGGCCGGCCCCAGCTGCCGGCGCGGCTGCGTGCAGCGCTGCAGGTCGGCACGCAGGCCAACACGGCAACAGCTCGCGCGTGTCGAATCGCAGACCTCTTCGCCCAAAGCAATCTCCGCGCTCGCGCTGCTCGCTACGGTAAGCGAGTCGAGATCGCGCTGTGCCTGTGCGCTTCGGTCCAATCCCACACCATTCCCGTCCGGCTCCGGCTCAGGTCGTGGGGCATAGCTCGGGTGTAAACAGGGTCTGGGGCGGGCGGCCCGCCGCAGGCGCCGCCGGAGGCTGGCCCGCCGCAGGCGCCGATTTTTGGCGTTTTTTGCTCAAAATCGAGATATTTCTCATCAAATTCTCATCAAAATCGAGCTCGCTACGAGCTCTCTAACTGCACAGCATCTCCTCGTTGAGCCTAGCGGCGCCCGTATCGCCCACGCCCACATTCTTCTTCTTCTTCTTGCCCTTCTTGCTCTTGGCCCTTGCTGCACTTAGCCGCTCAACCTCCGCCAGCAGCAGCTCCTTGGCATGCCGCGCCGCCTCCATCTGCTTTGCTTCCCACGCTGCCGCTTCCTCTCTAAAGCAGCGCCGCCACAGGAGCGGCGCAACTAAGTTCTCGCATTGTTTGCATGAGCACGTGTCCTGCTTGGCGCGGCGCACAATCCGCGTGCGGCGAGTGAGGTGCGTGAGAGCAGAAGACTGACAGCAGGAGCTGCAGGAGCTGCAGGAGCTGCGCAGGTCAGATGGGCGGTGACGCCGTCGAGCGACGGCGCAAAGGCCAATCGCTGCTGCTGCGCCAACGAGAGCGGCGACACGAGGCTGCTGGCAGCTGGCAGAGCGAATCGCGATTCCGGCGGCCGCCGTCAGCCCGCCGACACCGACGGCCTGGCTGAGGTCAAACTCCTCCACACGTCGGACCACGCGTCGGCCACGGCGACGAGACGTCTGTATGCAGACAGCCCGACACCCGGGCGATGGAACATGCCAGCTGGGCTCTACCAGGGCTCTCGTGGCCCGTGGCGCGTGCCCAGTGGAATAGGGCGGTCTGCGGCGGGCGCATATACAAACATTCACAGCTAATGAAAACCGGAAACACTAAAGTCTGCAGAAGAGTTCTAGCGGTCTTCGTGCTCAGAAGGATCAAGAGAGCTCTATTCACACCCTTTGTGCGTTGAAGACCATAGGCAATGTTTGTTTACACCCAACCGACGAACGAGTGGCTGGGCCCTCTGACCTGAGCTGGAGCCTCCGTAGAGATCGAGCGTTGCCGCGCGCTCACATGCGCGACAAGGGCGTGGACTGGCGCTGGCGCAACGAAAAAAGAAAACTCGACGCGCTGCACGGACGCCCCCCATCGCTGGCAGCTCCCGGGATCGCTGCCCCCCACCGGCTGGTACACGTATGCGCCTCCTAATGAAAATACGTGCCGCGCAGGCGGGGCGGCATGCCGCGGCTCAGCTTCAGGTGAGTTCATCTTGCCGGCGGTACCCGACGCTGCTCGAACGGCAGTTGTCGACCGCCGGCAGTTGACCGGCAAGATGAAGTCACCTGCGCTCGAAAAAAATACCATCGGAACCGCCTCACCGAGGCGCACAAAAGTCCTCACCCTGGCAAAGGCCAGCTCTGTCATCCTGGGTCGCTGCGAAACTGCTGTCACCACCCCGAATCACATCCGCAGTTTCGCCATCAAAAAAGTGCGCCGGCGGCGCAAAGTGCGCCGGCGGCGCAAAGTGCGCCGTTTGCCGGCGCAGATCTGCGCCGATGCCGGCGCAGAAAACGGCGCACTTTTGCCCGCACCACATACGCGTTTTGCATGGTTTTACGCGCCCCACCGCCGGCCCAGACCGCCGCCCGGCCCGCCCGTCCGCCCGCCGCCTACGGTGCCCACCCCGCGCCCCCGGAGCCCGAAAACGGGGCGCCGCGAGCTCGCATACGCCGAGTTTTCCTCGAAATCACACCACATACTGGTTGCCCCTTCCTACGCGACGGGCAGCGGCTTCGCATCGGTTCTCCGCAATCGAGCAATCTGTGGGTTCGGGATCTTTCCCCATTCTGATGTCTCAGCACTTGGAGCACTTGGAGTGCAGTTATCAACCTCACATCCAGCAGTTAGCAAATTCTTTACTCTTTCTGCCGAACCTGTAACCGCCTCTGCCCACTCCGACTGAAAAATGCGCGATGGCTTCGAGGACGAGGATGAGGTGGGGGAGGAGATTCTGACTGAGGACACCGGCTCCTCCAGCTTTCCCGGCACGCCACCCGCCTCGCGATCGGGCGCGGCCAGTTACGCCTCAGCCCCGTCGACGATGCAATCCTCGCTGGGCCACCGGCTCCTCCGGCCACCGCCACCAGTCAGACCACCGGCGCGATGTGCGGCACAGCCAGCAATCCGTTCGGGTCTTGCCCTCCTGCCCACGTCGCCAATGCGCGGCCTCGACGGCGCCGCCCGCGCAGAGGGAGCACCATGGTCACCCGCGCAGGCATGCGACCCCACCAGGCAAGAGAGCACTCTCACAGGTTGCCTGAGGCCCTTCTCCGCTCCGTCCCCGCCAGGCTGAGCTCGATGAGCCGCTGTGCTCCTCGCGAGTCGGAACGCCCGCGGCTCGGTCCGACGCGGGGAGCATCGACGAGTGGCTGTTTGCGCATGAGCCCAGCCCATCCCGCTGGCGTCCCGGCTCCTCGAGCCGGCCCATGACAGCCGTGAGCGACAACTGCTCGCCGGGATGCAACTCGCCGTTCTTCACAAGGCGGCCTCCCGCGCCTCCTGCTCGCCTTCCGCAGTCGGATTCTCACCTGTTGCTCCCCGCCTGGCCTCTCTGGCAGGTCCGAGCCAGACCTCGTCGAGTCTGGCTCGGACGACATCGAGGACTTCTTGGCCGGGGAGGTAGCGGTCAGGCACGCGGCGGGGCAGATCAGGGGAGGCAGCAGGGGAGGCAGCAGAGGGGGAAGCAGGGGAGGCAGCGCCAAGGAAAGGGGCGACGAGCTGCGCTCACCGACCAAGGAACTCCTCAGTTACTATGGATGCGGCCGTGACAAGTCGGCGACACGTCGATGATATGTCAATAGGACCCCCTAAGCTCATCTCTGAGCAAGCGGCAATGCGCAGTACAACGCGAGGCTGACGCGTTGGCTGGGCGGTGCGACGTGGGTGTCGCAACGGGCCGCGGGCAGCGCTTGTCGATGGAGGACTACGCGCAGGTTCGTCTCTTGCGCTGCGGCAGAGGCAAAGAGGCTGTCTACACCGCCGTCTTTGACGGCCACAACGGACAGGGGGCCGCCCGAGCCGCCTCGCACCTGCTGCACACTTTGCTAGAGGAGCGCCTCGAGGCGCTCGAGGCGGCGTCTTCCGCCTCGCCGGCCGACGCTCCGATGGGGGAGGCGCTTCACGAAGCCTTCTTGCACTTTGATGCGTGGTTCAAGCGTCAGCAAGGCGAGGGCAGCCCGTCCGCGGAAAGCCTCTCGGGCGGAACGACGGCGCTGGTCTGCGTTGCGTGCGGCGGTGCGCTGCACGTGGCGTCGGTCGGTGACTCGCGCGCGGTACTTCACCGCGCCAGCGGGCGCGTCAGCCGCCTCACCGTTGATCACTCGCCTACGCTGCCTGCGGAGGCCTTGCGGATCGGGTCTCTTGGCGGCCGGTCTTCAGGGCCTTCTAGATTTGCGGCCCGATGGCGCCTCCCGTAGGCTGAGCGGATCGCGGACCTCGGAGGCCTCGTGTTGAGGGGCAGGGTGCAGGGCGTGCTCGGTGTCTCGCGCGCCCTCGGCCCCGTCGAGTTCTGGCCGTTGTTGATGGGGCGGCGTGGTGTGATTGCTTCACGCTCGACGTGCCATTGTTGTAGGCTCGGTCGAATTCCAGCCGTACGTCACGCCCGAGCCGATGGTGGCCGTCGTCCCTCAGCGTCGCGGCGACACCCTGCTGCTCGCTTCCGACGGCGCGTTGCCGACCCTCAGAGACAGATGCACCGAGGGCCGGCGGCTGGCACGGCTGTGAGAGGCGCCCTGCCCTGTTCGCTGACTGCAGGCTTGTGGGGCGTGGTCTCCGACGGCGACGCGTGCACGCTCGCGGCGCGAGCGCCCTCGGCGCAGGCGGCGGCGCAGGCGTTGGTGGACGAGGCGGCCCGGCGGGGCAGCGGGGACAATGTCACCGTGATCGCCGTCCGCTTGCCCGGCGGGGTCCCCGCGGCCGCGTCTGGCGGTTAGAAAAACACTGAAATGCTGCGTTTGGATGGCGAAAGAGAAAAACTCGAAGAAAATTCTTTTCCTGTCTTCTTGAGTGCCAGTGCGCGCAGAGACGAGAGAGTCCAGAGAGTGTCCACGCCGCTTTAAATTCTTTTTCCCGCTGTACCTAGTGTGCCAGTGGGTTGCGCCTTGCGCGCCAGTCCTGTGCCCAGTGTTGCGCGTCAGCCCGGTAAAATTATTTTTCACCTTGCATCTAAAATTCTTTTTTATAGTGCCAGCGCGCGCCCAGTCCCGTGCCAAGTGTAAAAAAGAAAGAAAGAAAAGGGACACACCAAGGGAGGGATGGGAGGACGGCACGCCGCCACCACACAGGGATTTTAAGGAGAGGGGTGTGATGCGCTAGCCGTCGCCCACCCTTGGGCGTCCGCCTCTTCCTATCTCTCTTCGCAGTCTCTCGCCGATTCGGTATCGTGAATATTCATTCTTTTTCGTGCCCAGTGTTGTGCGAGGGAGTTTGTTGTAAAATTCTTTTTCGTGTGGGCTTGGAGAGCTCTCGTTCCTGCTCTCGTCGGGAGTGCTCGCACGGCTCGATGGCGGTGCCGGGCTATGAGGTCGCTGGGTTTGTCGAGACTATAATGCAGATGGTGCCCATTGCCGTCGCCTCCGCCATTGGCATGGGCGCCTGCCTCGTTGCGACGCGCGCCCTCTTTCCGACTGTGGCCAAAGAGTCGCACGATGCGCTCGCGCCGTCGCGGCGCTTTTTCGTGTCGCAGTGCGTGGTCTCCGGGCTTCACGCGCTGGTCTCCGGCCCGGCCGGCACCGCAGTCCTCCAGCAGCTCCTCTTTTCCGACCCGCCTGCGTACGCTGCCTGCCCGGCGCAGCCGAACCTTGCCACGGTGGCGGCTCCGCCGCTCGCGGTGTGGACGTGCGGCTTCACGTGCGGCTACTTTGTGTACGACTCGATTGTGATGCTCGTCTACCCGGAGTTCACCCGCGCCGAGCTCGGCAACCCTGCGCTCATGTGCGGCCTCGACCCACACACCTGCAGAGGGCATGCAAGATCTTCACAGCCGCACGTCTCTTCACACCTGCTTCTCGCCGCCCGCAGGTACGGGCACCATCTCATCTCTCTGCTGGTCTGGCCGTACTGCATCGCCAGCGGGCGCGCCGTTCGTCCCTTCGTCCTCTCCTCCCCCGCCAATAACCAATACCACCCGACGCGGGTCACCAGGCGCGCCGTCGTCTTCGTGTCCTTCTTCCTCTTCACGGAGCTGACCAACATCGGACAGGAGACATGCCCCGAGATGCAGAGACAGGGGCGAGACATGCAGCCGAGCCGACCAAGCATCGGGCCTCAGCGACATGTACACACACACACACACACACACACACACACACACACACACACACACACCACAAGCGCACACACGCTCTCACACAGAGCCCTTTCCCTCACCTCGCAGGCCCTCTTCCTCGTGCTAAACAAGGGCAAGATGCTGCCCTCCCTCGAGACGCCCGTCGGACTCGTGTGGGCGCGCGCCGCCGCCTCGTCTTCCGCCTCCTCCTCCTCTCGCCCTCCTCCTCCCCCTCGTCGGCTCCTGCACATCTCGGGCTCATCTCGGCTCCATCTCGGCTCCATCTCGGCTCATCTCAGCATGTCTCGCCTCCACCTCGCCTCCACCTCGCCTCCACCTCGCCTCCACCTCGCCTCCACCTCGCCTCCACCTCGCCTCCACCTCGCCTCCACCTCGCCCCCACCTCGGCTCTGCAGGCGCTCTCCTTCCTCGGCTGCCGCATCGTCACCATCCCATGGCTGCTAAAAGCCTTCGCCGAGGCAGTCGTCACCTCGGACTGCGGCATGGCCCCCTTCGACCGAGCCCTCGGCGCGGACTCTGACACTCTGAGACACGCCCATCTCCCCTCCCCTCCCATCGCCAATACACCTCGGTACAGCCGCCACGCTTCTGTCTGCCGCCTCGCGGTGCCCCCCCAACCCCGCCTCACCCCCCCACCCCGGACATGTCCGCCACGCGTGTCGGTAGGCGCACTGACCGTCCCCCTCCCGATCCTGCTCAACG
Organism: Emiliania huxleyi CCMP1516; assembly: GCF_000372725.1. Lineage (NCBI taxonomy): Eukaryota > Haptophyta > Isochrysidales > Noelaerhabdaceae > Emiliania > Emiliania huxleyi. Next base: position 495,724 of record NW_005200784.1, on the reverse strand, counting down.
TCTACTGGTTTGCCCTCATCGCCCGCAAGGCGAGACGCGAGACGCCAGCGGCGATGTGGCCGCGAGAGGCTCGCCCACCTCCAGACACTCTCTCGCCTCTCCTGACACCGGCCTCTCCCCCCTCCAGGCGATGCGCATTGTCGCTGGCTCCAAGCCGCCGCCCAAAGAGGCGAAGGCGGAGTGAGTGGCCGGCGGTCTCGTGGTGTGTGTGCGCTGACGACCTGACGCGCCAGGCGAGACCCGCCACGCTCGCCTCCTGTTCTTTGGTTCGTTGAGACGTTGTCCCTGTGGTCGGTGGCATGCGTCATGTGCATGCGTGTGCACGTCCTGCGCTGCACTCTGCGTGACCCGGGTCAGTCGTGATCGAACGATGGTTGTCGTGTTCCATATCTCTCTCCTGACCTGTCTCAGCTGTACTCTATTAAACTTTTCTCGACAAGAGACCACTGTGATCACCCTGATCTGTGTGTTCACTCCCCTTGTGATTACCCCCCACATGCGCCCGCGTCGCGCCACAGGCTGCCTCACATTGCCCGCCCCCTCCGACTCTCGCGACTGTACATACGGTTCATGCCACCGACGCAGCGCACAACCGGGGCTCTTCTGCTACGCCCGGTGCGCACTCGCAAATCGACTCGTGTACTTAGGTACGCCGCATGGCGCCGCCACACTCTCAAGTGCCGCAGCGATGAGCGACCGCTGGGCTCGCCGACGCCGCGAGGAGGGACTCAGGCCTTGCTCTTCCGGCCGCTGCTGCAGGACCCTCGCCGCTCGCGCGCCGTCGCACCGCGCCTCAGCGCCGCGCCCGGGTGCTGCGCCCCTTTGCGGGCGAGCCCTGGGGCGCCACATTCTCGCCGACCGTCGCCGAGGACCGCGCGCCCTTGGTCGGTGTCGGGGTGCCGCGCCGCTTCGGCGTCTTGGAGGCGGCGCTGCCCTGCTCGTCGTCGGCGGAGGAGCGGCGCTTTGCGCGCGCCGAGCGCTCCGCCTCTTGGCGCTCCTCCTTCTCCTGGCGCGCTTTGAGGCGAGCGGCGGCGCCCTGCTCGGCCTCCTCGCCGTCGCTCTGCTCCATGGGGGAGGCCTGCGGGGGCGGCGGCGAGGGGGAGGGGAGGGGGGGGGTTGAGGGGGCGGAGGCTCCGCGGTGGTGCGGGTGCAGCGTGGTCCGGGGAGGACTGGGGGGCGTCTCGGAGCGAGGTGGGAGAAAGGTGGAGGGGTTGGGGACGGTCTTGTGTGGGAGGCTCGCCTCCTCCTCGCCGCCCTCCCCGCCCTCCTCCTCGCTCTCCTCGCCGCTGCTCTCGTCCTTGCTCCGGCCCTTGCCGCCGCTGCCCTTGCCACCGCTACCGCTGCCCTTGCTGCTGCGGCGGCGCGCCTTCTTGGCGCTGCCCGTGTCGATCCCCACTGGCGAGGGCAGTGCGCGCTGCTTGGGGGTGGCCGCCGAGAGCCGCTTGGCCGCCGGGCTCGACCGCTTGACGCCGGTGACCGCGAGCACACCGCCGCCGCCCTTGCCGACGTGGTCGAGCAGCTTGAAGCCGTGCGGCAGCATGTCGAAGTCGCCGTCCGACGCGCCCGGCGGCGCGGGTGTGTACAGCATCTGCGGCAGCCGCAGCGACGACGGCACGGGGCGGTGCGACCACTTGCCGCCCTTGCCGCGCATCGCGAGGATCTCGCGCGCGACGTCGGCGACGGTGTGCACCTGCGAGCGGGCCGAGGTGTGAAGACAGGAGGGTGCGCTGTCTGAGGACGGGGCCGGGTGGAGACGCATGCGCCTCGTGCGAGTCGTCCGAGGCGCGGTCGGAAGAGCGCTTGATCAGGTTGCCCACCGTGCGGAGCAAGTCGAACTCGGAAGCGCCGGCGAGGAGCGCCTGTTCCATGGCCGGGGGGCGGCTGTGAGCGGGCGACTCGAGGAGGGAGGGGTGCGCCGCCGGGGGGTGGGTCGCCGAGAGGAAGAAGTCGAGGCAGCGCTGCGTGGTGGGGAGGCAAGGGTCCTCCTCGTACTCCTCCTCAAAGTGCGCGTGGTGCGCGAGCAAGTGGACCTAACAGCAACGGCCACACGCTCATTCCGCGAGCTGTGGCGTGCTCGTGGCGCGCGCGGGGTCTGCAGTGCGCACCAGCCACGGCAGCTGTGCCTCGGGCATCACGTGCGGCTGCTTGAGCTCCTACAGCAGCCGTGTCACGCCCCTCACAACCTGTGCCACGGCTCGCGCACTGGCCCTCGGGCTCGAGGCGCCTCTGCGCAGTGGCGCAGCCGCCTGCACATCGACGTCAGGTAGTTCTTTGCGAGGCTCGCGTTGGCCTTGTTTGCGTCGAGCGCCGCCAGCGCGAGGAGCGGGCAGAAGCGCGGCGGCAGCCCGCTCTTGCGGAAGACGAGGTACGGCGTGGGCGCGCCCGAGGCTGCCATCGTCTTGCGCGCGTTGAAGGGGCGCATCAGCTCGCGGTACACCTGAGAGGGAGGAGGCCTCTCACGCTCCGGGGAACCGGCCCGGGAACGGTCGCGCGCTGTGGCGGCGGCGGGAGGGGGCTGGCGCGTGCGGCGACCCACACACCTTCAGCGCGTACTTGGCGCGCACGTCCGGGTCCTCGTCCTGCATGCAGTCGCCCAGCCGGTGCCACCGCTCCGGCCCCATCACCGACGTGACCGACAGCGAACGCGTCCGCGCGAGGGCGAGCAGCGCACAGCCGGCCTCCAGCCGCAGCGCCGCCTGCTCCTCCGCCGGCGCGCCGCGCGAGGGGCCGAAGGCGCCGCCCGCCTCGAGGATCCGCACGAGCAGCTCGAAGACGGCGCGCGCGCGAGCCGCCCCCTCGCCGGGCACGACGAGCGTCCCCTCCTCCGCGTCGCCCTCGAGCTCCGACTTGCCCGCCGCCGCGTCGGCGCCGAGGAGCTCGTTGGCGAGCAGCTTGACGCCGCGCCGCTGCGACTCGCACTTTGCGGTGAGGGCGGCGCCGGTAGTGCTCGTCAACGCCTCGACCAGCTCGGAGCGCACGTCGCTCAGCATCGCCGCGCGCTCGTCGCCGAGCCCCGCCGGCAGCCGCTTGGCGAAGACGGCGAGCGCGGCGAGGGCGGTGTGCTGCTGCGGGCCGGCGCGGCCCTTGAGCGAGGCGGCGAGCTTGGTCGCGAGCGTCTCGAAGGTCTTGTCGCGCAGCGCAGGCAGCAGCACCGAGGTGGTGAGGCACGCGGCGGCGAGGCGGCCAGCCTCGACGTCCTTGCCGCAGCACTTTTGGCAGAGCAGCGCGACGAGCGGCCGGCGCACGTTTGGCGCCTCGCTCGCCAGCTGCGCGGAGACGTTGTGCACGACGCGGAGCAGGTCGCACACGACGGCGCCGTCCACCTCGGCGCTGCCGCACGCGGCTGAGAGCACCTCGACGAGCTTGGCGCCGCCCTTGCCGAGCACCTGGGCCGGGGGAAGCCGGGATGTGTGCGTGTGCGTGTGTGCGTGTGTGCGTGTGTGTGTGTGTGTGTGCGTTGGCGGTGGGATGAGGGAGGGGGGGGGGGGCGCGAGGGGTAACCTCGGGGAAGACGCTCGTCACGTCGATCTCGGTTAATCTCGGTTAATCTCGGGTAACCTCGGGGAAGACGCTCGTCACGTCGATGAGCAGCGCGAGCTCGGGGAGGCTGCCGCCGCCCGCGCCGAGGGACTGGTCGACGAGGGCCGCCACCCGCTCGAGGAGGCACTTTGCGGTGCTGCTGCTCGCGAGGAGCATGCCAGGCCTCGAGGCCATCGACTCGACCAGCGGAAGCGCCTGCTCGCGCACAGAGGGCCGTGAAGGGGCGCGGCTCGCCGACCCGGCGACTTGGCTCGGCCGGCGGCAGCGCCGAGGCGGGCAGGTGCGGCGAGAGGCGCCGCCGCAGCTCGACGCGCGCGGTGAGCGCGTCGGCGCGCGAGGAGGAGGCGGCGGCGAGGGCGGTGAGGCTCTTGGCCACCTTGCCGTCCTTCGAGGCTCCGATCGCGTCCCACACCTCCTGCCTGCGC